>NC_066890.1:65065759-65131986 GCF_022985175.1 Labeo rohita | reverse complement strand
TTTTGAGCACAAATTGTAATAAAAATACTTTAATCTTGAGCATACCTAACTGTTGAGTACCCCGGCTATGCATAGTCAAAATCTGAGTGAATCTCAAGAACCGTTCAACATTTGAAACTACAGCAAAGCAGACAGTTAGAAATGGCCACGGGAATGCATACGCACAAAAGAAAATAAAAAGCCTTATGGTGAAGCATAAAGAGATGTGGGATGGATGAATGTGGCTATGAGATGCAGCTCAAGTTCAGCTGCACATAACTTGTTTATTTTCTTGTCATTCTATTAAACAAAGAACACAAAGTTTCACATTTGCATGACTTTTCACATGTATTTATAAGTGTGATGGCAAAAAATGTTATTACACTGACTATAATTGAATGTCTTCCAAAATAAATGTGCAGATGATTGTAGAAATTGCTCCTTTTTCTAAACCTCTTCTCGCACAGAATGAGTTTTCAAGTGACGTTTCATGCTGTTTTGATATCTGAAACTCTTCTCACAATGAAGACACTTGTAAGGTTTCTCACCAGTGTGAACTACCTTGTGAATCTGAAGGTATTCTTTAACCCTGAAACCCTTTCCACACTGTTCACAGGTGAAAGGTTTCTCTCCAGTGTGAACTCTCAAGTGAACCTTGAGGTTTCCTTTTTTTGAGCAACTCATTCCACAGTGATGGCACATGAAATACTTTTCTCCCGTGTGAATTTTGACATGATTCTTCAAATGTTTCTCCTCTGTGAAACACTTTTTGCACTGATGACATTTAAAACTCTTCTCTCTTGAGTGAATCTTCGTGTGATGATTATTAAGGTTTACCTTGTATCTGAAACTCTTTCCACACTGATCACATGTGAATGGATTCTCTCCTGTGTGACTTCTTATGTGAGCCTTTAGGCTTTCTTTGAGCCTGAAACTCTTTCCACACTGAGGGCAGGTGTAAGGCTTCTCTCCAGTGTGAATTTTCAAGTGGGCATCAAGGGCTCTTTTCTGTGTAAAACACTTTCCACACTGAGAGCATATTAATGGCTTCTTTTCAATGTGAATTATCATGTGAGTCTTAAGATCTCCATTTCGTGAGAAACTCTTCCCACACACTGTGCAGGTGTAAGGTTTCTCTCCAGTGTGAATTCTCATGTGGGCATTAAGGTACATTTTCAGTGTAAAACTCTTTCCACACTGTTCGCAGGTGTAAGGTTTCACATCAGTGTGAATTTTCATGTGGAGTCCAAGATTCCTTTTTCGTGTAAAACACTTTCCACACTGAGGGCATTTTAACTCACATGTTTCTTTCTTTTCAATGTGAATCTTCATGTGGTCTTTAAGGCGTCCTTTTTGATTGAAAACTTGTCCACACTGTTGGCAGGTGAAAGAGCTCTCTCCCTTATGAATTCTCGTTTGGGAATTAAGGTTTTGCTTTTTTTGAGCTTTTTTTGGTGAGGAAGTCTTTTTATTCTGTGAGCAACTAATTGTGTTTTCTTCAGTTTTGAAATCATGCTGTTTCTCGTCTTGATCTTTCTCTTCAGTTTCATTCAGTTCTTGACTTTCCTCTTTCAGCGCCATCAGGTCTGAGGTGAAAAGAGACAAATACAAGTAGACACCAGTTTAAAGGCATGAAGCAACAAACATCAAAACATTTAGACATGAAAAGCATCAAATCCAAACACGTTTGCAAGATCCTATACCTACTAAACTACTGAAAGGTGTAACCTGTAATCTCAGAACTTCTTGTCAACATTCTTAATTCTTTGCTTTCTTTAGGACCCCATCCACATTTTAGGACCTCCACCTATCTAGATCTTGATTGAGAGATGTACAATCACATTTTCCACAATTACATACCTGGTTGTTGCATTCACAAATTGTTAATAATCATAATCATGGCCTTCTTTCACCTTATAAATGTTGCAGGATCAACAAATAAGCTCTAGCTGTTTCAAAATTCTGCAGCTAGAGCGATTACTAGTCACAGTGACCACTGTCTGTGTTTCTATTACCGTTCAAAATTGTGCCAACTGAAACTGTGAATTGAAAATGCACCCAATGGAAACCAGTCAATTTTGCAAAAACTCCCATATATCACAAAAACATGTTTACACACTCACATGAGATGTTTTTTAGGCAATCTGAAAAAGAAATATTTCACAAAACTACAATGGAAACAATTTTTTGACATTTACAGGTTTACATATTTAATCATGGTTTAGTAGTGGTGCATTGTCAATGTTACATAATACGTAACATCCAAATCAGATAAATCATGTAATATGACTGTTGTAATATGCAGTATGTGCTTAAACTAAAAAAAGTTTATATTGAACTGAGAAAGAGATGCCTCCCCAGGTGGCTTTCCGTGCACACAATTTCATACGGTGTGAGAAACAGACAAGTATACTTGCTTTAGGTTTGCAAAAACACAAAAATATTTAAAAATGTTCTTTTTTTTTTTTTTTTTTTTGTAGTGGGAATATAACAGGAAACTAGTGGGAGCTCAGAAAGGAAACTTAATATGTCTGTTCGGTCTGTATTATCTCAGTGAGCTGTTTGTGGCTTTACACATGCACAATAAAGCAAATTTAACATTTTCTGATGTTTCAGTGTGGATGAGAAACTTTTGGAACATGCTTGAAAACACTAGTGTGGATGGAGAGTGTTTTAAAATGAAAATGCCGTTTTGTAAATGCAGATGTAGCCTTAGTGTTCACTAGCTGTTTTAATTGCTCACCAAATTCCTTTAAATGAACAAATGTAGACAGTATGCAGTAGCCAAATGTGATCATTCACATTTCAACGTTTGCTTTATGCAAAATACACAATTTTTTTTAGATAATTTTACATAATGCTGCGTTCACGCCATATTGTAATGACCATAATTTCGAGATGACAACACGTGACGTTCTACTCGGAGCTATTCTCGACCATGGACTCAGAATTATGCTTTTCTATGGCAACACTACCAACGGCTAAACAGAGCCTGCGTTGGTCAGGTGATACAGCGGTCATGTGGTAAAAGTCGTAGCTCTCAGAATACTCCCAGTTGTAATTACAAGTTCTGCGAGGATGTGAATGCTTTTTACAAGTTGGAATCTCGTAATTACAGGAATATCAATATGGCGTGAGCACACCTTTAGTACTAGAAATGAATGGTTTAAGATTTTAGAAGCAGATAGCAAGTTTAATATTACAGAAAAATAAATATTCTGTATTATTTGGTACAACTCAGATGCATGATGTCATAGTAACAAATGTCCAATGTGAAAGCAGGATCTGCTTATTTGTCCGGTCGTGTGATCTCAACATTTCTGTCAGCAAACCACATTAATTATAACACTCGTGTGACATTCTTCATAAATACCATTAATTTCTCTAGACCTAGACATTTTATAAGAATCAAATGAGTGAGTTCAGCTTTGAGAATTAAAACCAACCTGTTTGTTCCTCGGTATCTTCATGTTTGACTCTGAATGTTTCTTCAATCTTCATGTCTTCACTCTCCTCTTTAATAAATGCCATCTTTATAATAGTGTGTCACGTGGATCTCAGCAGGAGTTTGATTCAGCAGGCGTTTTACCGTGTTCAAATACCGTCCTGTTTAAAATAAGAATAATTAACACATTAAAATACATGCAAACTAAATCTCTGAGTGTCTCAATCAGCTCCCTTTTTCAGCAGTAAGTGCACTGGTAAGGGAGTTAGAGTAAGAGTTATTGGACCTAATTAAAATATATTACAAATTATACATAAGGTTTATATTTGGTAATGAATTATTTGTACATAATATTAAATAGATTACAGTTTCATGAAAACATTTGCAGTTCGTTTGTAAAAGGTGTCATTACACATGTTTGCGTTTGTTGTTCTCTCTGCATTTTCACCGTTTTTCGCCAGCATGAGCTGATTTGAGCGCTACGAATCACTGAATCATTTTAAGAATGATTCGGTTCAGATGATTCGGATTCGCAGTTTCTCTCAATTCTTTCCCGTACTTAAACGATGTACTGATTCACAGAGGGAGCAAAATGAGACGCACATTTCTGTTATTGATATGAGAATACGCTTTAAAGCATTACAACGTTGTATTTTGATTTATTTCACGTAGTTTGTAAAAACGTGTAAATTGACAGAAGAGTTTGCATTGTGTTAAAACTTAAAAACCACAAACCTTTCTTCAGCCGAATCACAACAAATGCGGAGCTAGAAGGGGCGCAGCTTTATGACGTCACATCACCAGACCAAAATAAAAGTCCCGTTTACACACTGGTGTTTCCACAATTATTAGAAACTTTTATATTTTAATTTTTTAATTAATGTACAGTTACAACACTATACATTGTGTTTTCTTGCCTTGCCATCAAATTACATAAAAATACTTAATAAGGATTTACTTTGTATATGACGTTTATTCCACGTTACATAAACCTTTTTATAGTAAACTGGAATAAATAAAAAAACTAGAGCCAGACTAAAATGGAAATAAAACATTAATAATAAAAAGTTCAGGGTGAATAAATGGAACAATCATAACTAAACCACATATGAAAGCACATATTTCTGTACATTTTGAAATGAGTTGCATTAAAAGTCAATATCCTTGATTAATATAAATATATAAATTAAAAATGAGTCTTCACGTAGTATTCAACAAATAGTAGTATTCTAGTGCATTAAATTATTAAATAACAGCAGAGTGAACATGTTTTTGATTATGGTAAGGTTGAAGTTATTTCAGTGTGCCACAGCTATCATTTTGTTGGGGTGGTTACACAAAATGTTATTGTATCCTTGCTTGAAACTTAACATTTAAAAAAAAAAATCACGAGTGGGGTATAACTGCTGTTTTATGTTGTAGAATAAAACGTGAAAGTATCTTGAGAATAAATTTAAGGGATTTAACCAAAATCCCATTTAAAAAAAAACATTGACTGACCTATAGTCATCTTTTTACCATAGGTCCCGCCCACTGGCTTTCAGCCGCTTAACGTCCAACACTTGATCATGCTGAACTCTAAGTAAATGATTTCATAATTCTTTGACTGGAAACCCTGGTGAAAAAAACAGCATATGCTGGTAGGTATATTTTGATGCTGGGATGCTGGTTAAGTAGGTTTTGATGCTGGTTTAAGCTGGTCCTTTGCTGGTCAGGAAAGGAACCAGGAAAGGACCAGTGCCGTAGGAAGGCAGCAGGAGACAAGAGATGCAGATCATAACATTCTTCTTTTAATAAACGCACAACCAAAAATGACGGAGATCAGACCAAGACTAAGGGAGACCCGAGGACTTATAAACCTGAACCAATCAAGGAGAACTAATAAGATAATACACAGGTGAACAGAATAAATAATCAGGGCAACTCAGGAACATGACCAAATGTGGAAAAACAGGAACCACACAGAAACATATAAACGTGATAACACCATGTCTTAACTCTTATTACGTTACAGGTGCTGTCCCTGTTAAAAAAAACAACATATGCTGTTTGATAACAAAGTTCGGGAGGAGCACGATCAGATAATCAACTAATTTGGCACAGGTGCAACTCGTCTAGCTAATCATCCAAACTAGCACAAGTCATATATATGCACACAGCCGACTTACCTCCGTCATTCGACTGCTTTTCGGCATTCCCCCTCCACCCCAACTCCTCACTCTTAATCTAGCCTCATCCTATACTTGGGATGGGGGGAGTTCTCTGGGTTCGGGCCATATTCCGGGCTCGGAGCCCTCCCCCAGGACAGCACACCAAAATATGCTTACTGTTTACTCAACCAGATTAGATGTAAGGATGAACTCGTGAAATGCTGTTTAGGTATGTTTTGAGGGATGGCTGCTGGTTTTAGCTGGTCCTTAGCAGCTTAAGCCAGCTCATGACCAGCTAAGAACCAGCTTAAACCAGGTCAAATCAGAAGCCATGGATCAAAACATACCTAACCAGGATATGCTGTTTTTTTTCAACAGGGGTAACTAAAAGAGATACTGTTTAGGTTCCAGGTTAATGATGACATGATCAGGTCTCCACTGTTCAAAAGTGCATTGGTTACTCTTGGACAAACCATTCTACTTCTGATGGCATTTGCAGGAATTGTGGAATTGGTACAAAATGGTTTGGAAACACTTCTCCAAATATTGATTCTCATTCTACCACAAGATTTTAACTTTTCAGGGAATATGAAACAGGGAAATATGATTTTCATATTTATTGCCCCACCTGCTGTTGTCTTCTGGAAAACAATCAATGTAAGATCAGTGCTATCAGTCCTTTGAAAAATACAAACTAATGAAAAATGGTAACTACTTCTTTACCTTGAGCACCTGTAAAAAAAAACAGCAGTCCCCATTTTTTAATTCTTGGTTCAGGAAGTTTTGAGTGGTGTTTAAAAGGCAAGATCATAAAATCTTACATACATGCCATAAATTGTTCATGCGACAGTGTAGCTCAGGCTGTGTTACAAAATATCAAGCAATTCAAAGGGAAGTTTGGCTGCAACTGGTGTCTACATCCAGGAAAAAAAAAAAGTTGTGAAATGTAAAGGTTATGTCCAAGTATATCCTTTTCTGAAAGAAGTGACAGAACATTGTCACACAGATATGGTGGAATGTGGAAGAAATGTTGCAGTTGGTGAAACCTTTTGGAAGGGCCCACAACTTTGTCTCTGGGTTTGTTGTAGATAACATGCACTGCATTGATTTAGGTGTGATGAGACAGATGTCCATCCTGTGGTTTGACAGTTTGGGATAGATAGAAAAATTGAAAATTTTCAACCTCCATCTAACATCACGAGGCTGCCTACCCTGATAGCGCACGTACATCTTGGAGACGTCTATTTGACATCTGCCTTTACATCTGCATCTGCAGTACGTCTATCGGACGTTTCCTATCAGATGTCAAATAGATGTCTATTAGATGTCTTTAAGACGTTTATGATTTAGAAGTTATGTAAAACTGACATCTTACAGATGTCTGCCAGATGTTTGTACACAGCAGATGCTTTCTAGATCAATAGATCTCTAACAGACATCTTGTAGTTGTATGCATGCTATCTGGGTAGATCTATCCTAACCAGAGCCTACTGGAAAGTGTCAAAAAGGCAAGCTTTACTTGTTTTGTGCTCCCATTGTTCTGAATTCTATTCTTCCATGTAGATTTTTTGAACACTTCTTATGTTTGCACCAAGCAGTTTTTGTGTTTTAAACAACAGCCATTGCACAGCTAGAGCTCTTTTGTGCATCCCAAGACCTGAATGAGTTTGTGCGAAATTTTGAGACCCTGTATGGCACAACACGTATGACATACAATGTTCTCATTCTTCTTCATCTTAGTGACAGTGTCAGAAACTTGGGGTCCTTATGGTGTTACAGTGCATACAGTCATGAAGCAATGGATTTCTGTTGAAACTATACAATTGCACACAATCTGTACCCTTACAGATAGTGACATCTTTTCTCTTACTGAAACAAGTAGAGCGCTTTGGCAAGATTGTTATGATAAATGCTCACCCTAGAGTGAAGCAGGTGTTTGATACAGTGCTCAGTGGCTACAGTACTATTATACATGCAAGAAGAGTAAATGGCACAGTGCTTTTTGGACATGGTTGCTCTAGAGATCTTGATCTATATAAAAGGGATGATACTGAGCAACATTTCAGATACCCTGTCAATGCCCAAGCTACATTTTACCACAAAGCTGTAGTTAAAGCTCAAATATTTTTGAGCATTAATTCCAGAAGAAAACTTAAAGAAGTCCACTTCCAGAACAAAAATTTACAGATAATGTACTCACCCCCTTGTCATCCAAGATGTTCATGTCTTTCTTTCTTCAGCCGGAAAGAAATTATGTTTTTTGAGGGAAAAATTCCAGGATTTTTCACCACATAAAGGAGTGGTATGGTGTCCCAATTTTGAAGTTCCAAAATGTGGTTTAAACGCAGCTTCAAAAGATCCCAAATGCGGTTGTAAATGATCTCAACTGAGGAAGAAGGGTCTTATCTAGAGAAACGATTGGTTATTTTCATTAAAAAATACAGTTTAAATACTTTCTCAAACGCTTGTCTTGTATTGCTCTCCCTGAAGTCTGGATGTTATGGTTCAAGAAAGGATATTTCCAATCGAAAAGGAAAAAAAAAAAAAAAAAAAAAAGAAAGAAAATTCCAATCGTATTTTCTCCCTCAACTTCAAAAATCATTTAAACATCATCCTACATCACTCCAGAAGCACTGACCGAGTCTTTGCAAAGTGAACATGCAAAGAAGATCAAACACCCTTAACAAAAAAGATTAATAGGACGATTTTGAAGTTGAGGGAGAACATGAGATGGGAGTTTTTTGACATAACCGAATTGTCATGAGCCGGAAAAAAACAGTTCAGCCAGAGCGAGGCAAGATGAGCGTTTGACATTTAAAAATTTATAAATTTTATTTTTTAATGAAAATAATTAATCATTTCGCTAGATAAGACCCTTCTTCCTCGGCTGGGATCGTTTACAATCTCATTTGGGATTGTTTGAAGCTGCTTTTAAACTGCATTTTGGAAGTTCAAACTAAGGGCACCATTAAAGTCCACTATATGGAGAAAAATGCTAAAATGTTTTCCTCAAAAAACATAATTTCTTTACAACTGAAGAAAGAAAGACATGAACATCTTGGATGACAAGGGATGAGAAAATTATCTGTTAATTTTTGATCTGGAAGTGGCCTTCTCCTTTAGTTATACTTCAATTTCCTTCAACAAAAAGGAAGTTGAGTAAGAGTTTTGAAGGCGTGGATTAGTAATCTGGCGCCTTGGTATAGAGAAAAAATGCTGGCCCTCGTCACTATCGAAGTTGCCCATCCCTGCAATAAGTATATGTACATAGTGCATACTTGAAACACAACAAAGAATGAACTGTGCTGATAAAAAATATTTCAAACCTGATCAAAACTAAAATTATATATGTGATCCTGGAACACAAAACCAGTCATAAGGGTCTTTTTTTAAATTGAGATTTATACAGATCGCCTTAAAGTTTTCCAAATGAAGTTCTTAGCAATGCATATTACTAATCAAAATGTAAGTTTTTATATATTTATAGTAAGAAATTTACAAAATGTCTCCACAGAACATAATCTTTACTAAACATCCCAATGATTTTTGGCATAAAAAAGAAAAATTTATCATTTTGACCCATACAGTGTATTTTTAGCTATTGCTGGAAATGTATCCATGCTACTAAACACTGGGTTTTGTGGTCCATGGTCACACATTTAATTTTATATTTTCCATAATTGTGGGAAGTCGGTAAACAAATCCATATGTTACGACATGAAATTTAAATCAACTTGACAAGCTAAAAAACACCTAGAATCAGTGGTGTAGTGGTGCCTGAAGAAGTGTTTATATGCATAATTTAATTTTGTTGTAATATACTGATTCAAATTAGTAATCAATAAGAATTATTATTTTACCACTCTGGCACCTCCCCTGACATGCTCTCGAGCATGAACAGGCAGCATCTGGGGCAGAGGAGTGGACAGAGCAGGCGCATCAGACGCAATCATCAAACATATTTCAGGGGAAGCCAGCACCAAGGTCCTGACCGCATTACTGTCTTTACTGGGTGTTTTTAGGGAATATTTGCATTTATTCACATGCGACTGAATTAGCTATTCATGTGGTGGACTGTCATGATTTTGGCTAATGAATGATGCACATCAGAGTGGATTTAGAAGCGGGTATATGCAAAGCCGACTGATAAAGAAGCGGGTATACGCCGTATATCTGCTAAAACGCTGTACTACATCACTGCCTAGAATCAATGGGAACATGTACTTTTGTTCAGTTTAGGTTGATTTATTTATAATCTTCCAGTTACATTGTTGCATTTCACAGCAAGGTACAAGTTTGATAAATACTTCAGAGGAATCAACACATGGAATTAAGTGACATACTTTGCATAGTCAAAATGAAAGGGGAATCTACCAAAATCACTGAATTTTTTAAACTACTTCAAAGAAGATGGTCAGGTATGGACACAGGAGTACATATGCACAAAAGAAAATACAAAAAAATATATAGTGAAGCATAAAGAGATGAATGCAAAAAAAGCTATAGTGTATGGACTTGATTTCACGCAGCATTTTTTCTTGTCACACACAAGGAACACAAACAGGATCTCACCATTTACATAACATTCACATGCATCTATGTGAAGCAGCCAAAAAAATATTTTATTACACTGACCACAATTGAATTGTGTTCCGATATTAATTGGCCCTTTTTCTAAACCTCTTGTCACATTGAGGAAAATTTCAATTTCTTTCCAGAATGAGTTTTCAAATGATGTTTCAGGTCTTTGTTATACGAGAAACTCATTTCACACTGAAGACATGAATGAAGACGTGAATGGTTTCTCTCCAGAGTGAATCCTCATGTGAATCTTTAGGTTTCCTTTAAGCCTGAAAGTCTTTCCACACTGTTTGCAGGTAAAAGGTTTCTCTCCAGTGTGAACTCCAATGTGAGCCTTGAGGTTTCCTTTATTTGAGAAACTCTTTCCACAGTGATGGCACATGAAAGGCTCTTCTCCAATGTGAATTTTAACATGTTTCTTAAGGTGATTCGTGTCTGTGAAACTCCTTTCGCACTGATGACATCTGATATTCTTCTCTCTTGAATGAATCCTCATGTGATTATTAAGAGTTAATTTATGTCTGAAACTCTTTCCACAATGATCACATGTGAAAGGTTTCTCGCCAGTGTGAATTCTCATGTGTGCATAAAGATGATTTGTCTGTTTAAAACTCTTCCCACATTGATCACATGTGAATGGATTATCTCCAGTGTGAATTCTCATGTGAGTCTGAAGAATTCCATTTAATGAGAAACTCTTCCCACACTGTTCACAGGTGAAAGGTTTCTCTCCAGTGTGACTTTTAATGTGGACATTAAGGATTTTTTTCTGTGTAAAACTCTTTCCACACTGATCACATCCAAATGGCTTCTCTCCAGTGTGAATTCTCATATGAGTCTGAAGATTTCCCTTATATGTGAAACTCTTTCCACACTGAGAGCAAGTGTAAGGTCTCTCTCCAGTATGAATTCTCATGTGGGAATTATGGTTTGTAGTTTGTGTTTTTTGAGCTTTTTTTGGTGAGGAAGTCTTTTCATTCTGTGAGCAACTAATTGATGTTTCTTCAGGTTTGAAATCATGATGTTCCTTATTCTGATCTTTCTCTTTCATTTCATTCAGTTCCTGACTCTCCTCTTTTAGTGCAATTAAGTCTGAGGTGAAACGAGACAAATACAAGTTAACACCAGCTTAAAGGAATAGTTCACCCAAAAATGAAAATCACCGTTGGCCGCCATTATCGAGAGTACTACAATGCATGCGTATGAATAATTAATGACAAAATTTAAATTTTTGGGTGAACTATCCCTGTAATGGCATAAAGCAAGAGACATCAAAACATTTAGACATGAAAAGCATCAAATCCAAACATGTGTATGCTAGAACCTATACCTTCTAAACTACTGAAAGAGGTGTAAACTGTAAGCTTAGAACCTCTTACCAATATTGTTATTTATTTGCCTTCTTTAGGACCCAATGCTCGTTCTTTAGGACCTCCACCCATCTAGATCTTGATGGAGAGATGTACCATTACTATCTTTTCCACAATCAATAATGGTTGTTACTGTCAGCGGCAATAGCCTTGTGTTTAGTGCGCCAATATATAGCACAACTGTGCTCGTGGCGACCCGAGTTCGAATCCCATCCTTTGCTAATCCCGCTCCCCTCTCTCTACCCAGCACTTTTCGGTCATCTCTTTACTATCCTGTCCATTAAAGGCACAAAAAAAGCTCAAAATATATCTTAAAAAATAATAATGGTTGTTACAGTCACTTTGTTTTGTTGTTGCATTCACAAATAGCCTTTTTTTTCATTTGTTTTGAATCATAGCCTTCTTTCACCTTGTAAATGTTGCAGGATCAACAACTAAGCTCTAGTTGGTTCAAAATTCAGCAGCTAGAGCGCTTAGTAGTCAATTGATCACTGTCTGCATCATCTTAGTCTGAGGACTGACTGTACAGAAAATAGTTACTGGCCACAGCATTTTCCAAATTCGATGTGAAACTAAAGACACTTCAGCAGCGCCAATCCTCCCCATACATAAAGTACACAAGTTACATACAGCCCTCGAACCATTGCAGCTGTGCAGTTAATACAATGCTTATTTTGGCTTCCAACAATTATGAAAACACCTATTCTGTTCCTGTCATTTAAAGCGGTCCACTGTTGTGCTTCCTACGTAACATCCAAATCAGTTAAATCATGTAACATTACTATTTGTATATGCAGAACATGGTTAAAACTAAAAAAAATTGTTTGTATTGAACTGCTAAAAGAGATGCTTCCCCAGGTGCACATGATCTGATACGGTGTGAAAAACGTACAAGTATAGGCCACTGTTTTAGATTTGCAAAAATAATGTTAAAATGTCCCTCTTGGCAAGTTTTTACTTAAATGCATTCAGTTATGTCTTAAGTGACCATAACATTTGGGAAAAGTAATCAAATGTTTCTCAATATATTAGATCTTCAGTTTTAAAGTGATAGCAGCCTAACAAATGTTCTGCTGTTTCACTGAATCTTAAAGGAGAAGTCCACTTCCAAAACAAAGATTCACATATAATTTACTTACCCCCTTGTCATCCAAGATGTTCATGTCTTTCTTTTTTCAGTCGTAAAGAAATTATTATTTTTGAGGAAAACATCTCTGCTTTTTTCTTCATATTCTTCATTCCAGCCGAGGAAGAAGGGTCTTATATAGTGAAATGATTTTCATTTACAAAATACCAGTTAAATACTTTTTAATCTCAAACGCTGGTCTTGCCTTTCTCTTCCCGAACTCTGTGTGAACATGCAAAGAAGATCAAACACCCTTAACAAAAAAGGTAAAACAGCAATATAGGATGATTTCAAAGTTGAGGGAGAACATGAGATGGGAGTTTTTCTATATACCCTAACTTTCATGAACTGGAACAAAAACAGTCCAGGCAAAGTAAGACAAGACGAGCGTTTGGCATTAAAAATGATATAAATTGTATTATTTTTATTAAAATAACAGATTTTTATTCAAAAAATCATTCGTTATGCTAGATAAAACCCTTCTTTCTCGGCTGGGATCGTTTAGAGCCCTTAGAGTCTTTTTTTTTTTTTTTTTTTTTAAATAAAAATAAAAATATAAGCACAAAAGCTCATGTAGCACAGGCTCTGGGATGCGCGTCCATGATGCTACGTACCATTGAATCACGTCGAAAGGTCACGCAGAACTACAGACCCAGTGTTTACAAAGCGAACACGCAAAGACTAAGGAAGTGCAAGTAAGTCAAACGGGGCACCAATGAAGTCCATTATATGGAGAACAATCCTGAAATGCTTTTACGACTCAAGACAGAAGGACATGAACATCTTGGATGACAAGGGGGTGAGTAAATTATTTGTAAATTGTTATTCTGGAAGTGGAGTTCTCCTTTAATCAATGTATATTTAATTTACACAGTGAAGACTATACAGTGGGTTTTTTTCCACATTTGATTACTGTATTTAATTTCTGTATGGAATTTTTTTTTTATCTTTTTCATTTTTATATATTTATACTTAGGATATCAATGGGTTGTGTTGCTCAAAATCATGAACATTTTGATTTTTTTTTTTTTTTTTTATTAATGCTGCAGTTCTTCATGTTATGTTTCTGGTCACTATTTTTTATCTTATTTACCAACGATCTTTAAATGAAGAAGAAAGATAAATAGCATGGAGTGACTCTACCAAGAAATGTTTTATTATTTTATAAGTAGGCTGGTGTTTCTAACATACGACTTTTATTATAACTTGTAATGAAAATGTACTGCTATTTACATTCAGGTATGTTAATATGATAGTATAGCACTTTTGAGGATGAATAGAAAAAATAACTTCTAGACTACAAATGTCAAGATTAAAACTTTTTTCAAGATAAGGTTTTTGTTAGATACTGTTTTCATTTGTTTACCAATCAGAAGTAAATATCGGGTTAATGTTACACAAAATGATGGTTTTGTTTCAGCTACTTTTGTATTTATTTTATATCTCTTCATATTTCTGTAGAGCTGGGCATTTTAATAAGAATCAAATGAATGAGTTCAGCTTTGATAATGAAAACTAACCTGTTTGTTCCTCAGTATCTTCATGTTTGACTCTGAATGTTTCTTCAATCTTCATGTCTTCACTCTCCTCTTTAATAAACGCCATCTTTATAATCATAATCTGGGTGTGTCTCAATCAGCTCCCTAGTTCAGTAGTCAGCACACTGGTAAGGTAAAGTAAGTTAGAGTAAGAGTTAATATACTTAAACGACCTGGTTAGCCAAAACACACTAAGAACACAACAAAATAAATAACACACAAATTACATAAGTTAATTTGAGATTTGTATGTGGTGTGTAATAATTTGTAGATTACATTTAAAAGACTCCACATCAAACCATTTAAAGTTGGTTTGTAAAAGTTGGTTTGTAAAAGTTGTCATTACACGTTTGTGTTCGTTGTTCAACATTTTCACTGTTTTGAGCAGCAGGTGTCGTCATCGTGCGCTGATTCGAGCGATTCAAAACAGTGAATCGTTTGGTTCATTTGACTCGGAGTTTTAAAAACCTCCGTTTCTCTCATCACTACTTGCCAGTGACCGAATAATAAACTTAATTCACGAGCGAAATGTTAAATGGCACATTACAATGTTACATTAAATGATAAATGATTAATTTTACAAAGCCTATAAAAACTATAAAGTTGCCTGAACGGTTTTCTATCGATTTAAACACTTGAAATGCTTAAAAACACCAACCTTTTTTCAGACTCAAGAGCGGGGAGCGTTCATATGACGTCATGCCCCCAGAACAAAATAAAAGTCATGTAAGGTGCATAGAAACCCATACACAACAAAACATATGTCAGAGGTCCTAGTAGGATTTTATTGTAGTAGATTCTCAGCTATCTTTTTTCAAGTCCAGCATGTGTCACCCCAGCTGTAGTATTTTACAGTGACTAGTCATTGTTCCTTTATTTCAGACTCTTAGGTCCATATCCACAAAAGTAACAAAATACAAAACAATACAAATATATATATATATATATATATATATATAGACATATCACAACACTATTTAAAAACATACAAACATTCATTCCAGCGCTTCCAATACCAGGAGGAGTACTTAATATGACTTAATGTAGGATGACTTAAAACCATTTTATAATTGAATTTCTTGAATTACTCTGAATCTACACATAAAATTATACACATATTTGTGTTACTCGTGTTGCAGACAGATATAAATCTGAACATCTGTCCTTTTGCTTGTAGTGGCTAAAGAGAAATTAATTTTGACCTCGAACATGCTCAGCCTAATGTCAACATGACAAAGGAATCAGAGAATACTTGCTTTTGTAGATTTTTAATTTATTGTTATTTTTATAAGATTTTATATTGTTGTTTTTGTGAGCATTCAAATTATTTGAATTAAAAACATGCTTGCTGTAATTTTATATTAAATTTAGTTAATCATTATAACACATAAAAAATATTTAAAAAACAAGTCATGTAAGAGGACAGAGGACAGACTATCCATTGCCACTGGTGTACCAACAGAGGCAAACCGCTGGTGGCGTGCCAAAAAACACCAGCAGACCAACAGCATTTTTAGATCCATTTTTCCAGCATTTTTAGATTTTTAGCTGATGGTGGTCCGACCATGTTAAGTCGCTGAATTTGTGCTGCACAAAAAACGTTGGCAGACCACCAGGTCATTGTTTGCTGGGCCTTCAAAGATGTAGCCATTTTTTTTCCAGCAGAAAAATTCAGACAACCCTGCTTTAGCTGTCTCTAGGCTCCAATAATCCTTAAAAAATATTATTGTCCAGGCTTCCACTGGGAAAATTTATGAGAAATAGAGAGATCAATATATCAGAATAATCTTTCATGATTTAAAAGATATGTAAGGAAATCGATAAAACGTGGATTAAGGGTTAACAAAGTGATTATGTCTACATATACAAAAATAAAATAATAAGAAATAATATTAATCTTATAAAAATCTAAAGATTTGATTTTTTGTTTTCAAGAGCTAAGGATTCTTTGTAGCAGAGATAAAATGGTATGATCATAGTTATCAATATAATTATGGTATTGTTAAAATCTGCTGGAAATGTATACACACACACTACAATCATTTCACCAAGTTTTGTTTCAAAAACAAACAAATAACAATGTTGTATAATGTTGGTCATATTTTATGGTTATCTTTATAGTTGTTATATTTAAGTATATTTTAACACATTTTAATTGCTTTATTTTGATTCTTGGAATTCACTGTTATACATTTTTCTATTAACAAGACGTTTAGACTAAAATGAACTTTATATGTTTCATTTTAATAGTAACAAATATATTAGTAAATTCATAATATGTTCATATTGGGGAAAAACGCTGATTTCTATTTTATTTTATTTATATTATTTATTTTAAATACTTTATATTTTAACATATATATATTTTTTTTTCCATTTTAATATATGGTTGGCATTAAAGCGTTCTGCACCTAAACATAGCTGTGACTTTTAGACAGAATCTCACACTCTTTTATTATTTTTTAATATTTCAGCACATCATTGGTCAATCTGCATTTAATTATGTATGAACTCTGAATTCCTCTGCTATATTGGGATTTTGAACTTTTATTTTGGTCTGGTGATGTGACGTCATAGGTCTGAGCCGCGCTCCCGTATCTGTTGTGATTTGGCTGAAGAAAGGTTTGTGTTTTTATACAAAATCAGGCAGTTTTGTATTTTTTTTTTTACAAGCGATGTTGAGTGGCATATTTGTATTGAATGTATCATTGTAATACTGTGGGTAACATTTATGAGTGTTAGTTTGTGTAAATAATCCGCACGTGAGTAAAAGCTGCGTCTCATTTCGCTCCCTATCTCATGCATCAGTTTATCGTGATGAGAGAAACGGAGCTTTTCGAAACTCCGAGTTAATGGAATCAATTGCATCACAAAATGATTCAGTGAATCGAAGCGTTTGAATCGCCGTTCGCTGTCCGACTCCTGCTGCTAAATACAACGAGAACACAAACACAAACGTGTAACAACTTTTATAAACAAACTGCAAATGTTTTTATGGAAGTGGAACCTGTTAAAAATCATGAATTTCTAAATAAGAAACATACATAGTTCGCATGTGTTCCTTTATCAATATGCTGCTCTAAGTTTGAGTTGTTATATTTATTTTTATTTTTATTTCAGGCTATTTAAGTCCATTCACTGACTTACGAGTGGAAGCTAATTGAGACACACCCAAAGATTTAGTTATTCTAAACTTGTAAAAAACAAAGTGCCCAAACAGAAAAACTCCAGCTGAAGCAACTGAGATCCATGTGACACAGTATTATAAATATGGTGTCTATTAAAGAGGAGAGTGAAGACATGAACATTGAAGATGCATTCAGAGTCAAACAAGAAGAAACTGAGGAACAAACAGGTTGGTTTTCGTTTTCGAAGCTGAACTCACTCATTTGATACTGAAATAAAATGTCCAGCTCTACAGAAATGATTTTTTTTTATCTTTGTAGAATGTAATATGAGTCTCCTAATTAAAGTGGTTTTACGTGACATTTACCTCACGTGATAAGACAAATAGTAATACTGCCTTCAACTGAACCTGAGAAGATTCTACTACATTAGTTATTATTGGGAAAAATACCATGCATTTCCTAAACAAATATATTTTGTGTAACATTAAACCCAATGTCTATTTCTAATTGAAAACCATTTTTATCAGTTAATTATGCAACAGTGCAGCTGTGGCTCAAATGTATAGGTATGTGGGCAGCATTGCAACAAAATATTTATCCACTTGAAATCAAAGAAAAGAAATCAGAAATGTGTTCAGCGTTATTTTTTCACATTTTATTCTAAGTTTCTAGACTATTTCAGGCTTCAATTTTAGGTTGGCTATTGATAGATTCTGCTGTATTTGGCTTAGCAGTCATTTGGGTGTCATATTGAAGGGGTTCTATGTATAGGTTTCAAGAACAATATTACCAAAGATGGAAATATCAGACATAAGATTGTGTATGTTTGGCTGAAACGTTAATCAGAAAGCCTGAGTCTCAGACAATGAAAGCTTTTAAAAAGTTGTAGTACAGGGGAAAACATATATGCCAGAATGTTAAAAATGAGTATAATACAGTGGAAGTTTGCTTAAGTACTGAGGAATTTCAGCCATTCAAAGCTTTGTGTGTAATTTGCAGATTTTTAAAATCGACTTTGCTTGAGAAGTGATAAGAAACTTTGTCAAAATGTGGGGAAATAAAAAAACTGTATTACTTGCATAAAAGTGAAATAATGTCTCTCAGGAAGCACATACAAGGAGAAAAGCAGAGGACCCAATACTGAGCCCTGTGGCACTCCATACTTGTGTCTGATAAAACATCTCTTCATACATAGGGCTGCAACGATAAATTGATTCATGGATCGATTCTGAGATTTTCCGAATGCATCGCATTCCTTTTTGGAATTGATGAGCTTAGATTTTAACAGCAGATGGCGCTCTAATTTAGTTTTTAGAAGAGTGCTGAAGAGCATTTGTGCATTCGGCTGAGTCATGTAATTTCACCTTGGCTCAGAATGTTTTTATGACGCAAGATTAATGTAATTACAGCCCACTGTGAACACTCTTGTAATTTGCTTCAACCTGTTCAAATTGTATGAATGATTATTTTAGGTTCTAGTGTGTGTAAGGATTTGGAAACAAGCAGTGCTGTTTGAAACTAAGCTCAGAATCGATTTGAAAAAGAATCGCAATGTGTTGAATTACATGTTTTCTGGAAACGGTGTGCAATGGGGTTTGAGATAAGTTTTATCTTGTTTGGTGGGTGTGCAAAAAATGTCAGCCCAATCAGCAGCAACATGTAAATAAACCGTGCAGTATTAAAGAGAAGCTCACAATGTGTCCAAGTAAAGTCGTTTACAAATGTGTCTGCTGCAGCTCAGTATACACAACAATTGAAGAAATTAGAAGACATTTTTTCGTAAGAGTTTTATAGTAACAATATAGCATATCAACATGCTGTAGTTGTTTATGTTTTAGCTTCATTGCAAGGCAAGTTTATTTCTATACCAAATTTCATACACAATGGTAATTAAATGCTTCACATAAAAATGATAAAGAAAATACAAGGTATTAAAAAAATTAAGAGCTAGAAATAGAATAATTTAAATTAGAATTGATTACTAGGAGAATCTTGCTGTTGCTGTTGTATACACATTGATGCACATACTGCTATATACAGTGGAAATTTGTAAGTAAATGTAATTAACATCAAAATAAGTTCACAAGAGCAAGTATATTGTTTGCACGGGTTTATTTACATTAAAGGCAAAAAAAACTGAAATAATAAGAGCACAAGTATAGATCTGTAACTTCTTTATGTCTGTTTAAATATCATGTAGTAATTGCAGTGTCTTCTGGTCCATATCCTTTCCTTAGGAAGGTGTACTAGACACTGATTAATGTAACAAAATACTATACATATTTATATATTTTCCTATTGTATTGTGGAGTGACACTTACATAAACTTTTCTATACTCCTCTGATTATATAATGTATATAATGGTAAATATTACAACATCATAGCGCAACAGTGATCAGCAATGATGATAAGCCTAATACTCACAATAAAAATAATAAGGTCATATAAATTATAACACAGTCTCGGAGGTAAGAAGTGGATTGTTTTTCACCTGAAATGTGACGCAAATGTTGGATCACAATAATTAGCAATAACAGGTTCCACAAATCCCTTCACTTGATTGTGATGTTCTCTTTTATTCTGGACGGTAAGGGCAGTGACTGTAACATCGAGCTTATTTTGCAGTATTAAACACATATTTATACCGATTTCATCAGACTCTGAAAATTCTTTAAAATAACACAAAGAATGGCCTTCTCAGCTGCCATAGCTGCAACTCTTGCGTCATTAGAACAGGGTGTTCAATGCACCACCGTTTCCATTAAAAAAATGTTTTGCAACATTTTGTTGGGGCTAAATACAGCCCTGGCTATAGTATGGGTGGTCCTGACTTAAGAAATCAGTGTTTCCTTATTAACTATTAACTTCCTAATAAATCCAAAATATTTTACACTTCTCTTAGGGATGTGTAAGACTCAGAATTCTTTCTTCAGAAAGAAAAAGACGTGTAACATTACTATAAATCCCCAAAAGGGAATGAATAGGAGATGGGAAGAAAATATATATTTCTATGCTTTCTCTCACAAATTGTTTGTTAGTTGTACTGTATATAAATTATGTGCATCAGGGAACCGCTTTTGAATGTGCACTAGCTTTTTACTTTCAATTTCGAGATTCGCAATCACAAGTACTTTGTGTTTACAGAGCTACATAGCTGCAGTACTTACCACACATTTTACAAGACTAGATGTTTGTCAGTGGTGCTCAGCAGTGGTGGAAAGTGTACCATTACATTCCAAAAAATGTAGAGTGAGTAGAGTAAAAAGTACTCGTACAAAAAATTACCTGAGTAAATGAGTAGCTTACTTAAAAGTACTCATGAGTATTGAGTACTGAGCTGTGAATTCTACCCCCTTATAATAAATGCTGTACACTGCTATAACAGAGTAAAAATACATTTTAAGTGATGTATCACTTAAAATGTACTCAAGTAAAAGTATACAATTTTTAAACTACTCAAAAAAAGAGTACTTAATTATTATAATGTGAATATTTGTAATTCATTAGTTGTAATTAATTCACCATCATCCTATCAGTCATCTCTCCTTACTCTGTTCATGTGGCAAGTGAACTTGTATGCACTGAAATGTAATAGCGACCAGTAGCAAGTAGCTAACTGTGTCCCTTTTAGTGGCTCTGTTGAAAGCATTGTTCGTTTTCCATGTCTTTCCAAATACACCACATGAATGAGTTCCACCTTTTTTGTTCTGACAACATCATGTCATTACTAGTTTAATATTAACTAGAAAATCAAATTTGTTTTAATTTGTGAAACATTCCTAGTGTACATGTTGTTGTTTTTGAAGGTTGTTGCTTTGTGGTTTTAACCTGCCTTTGTCTTTTTTTTTTTTTTTTTTTTTTAGAATTGATGTCACTGAAAAAGGAGAGTCAAGAATTCAATAAAACGGAAGATCATGATTTCATAACTGGAGAACAATCATTTAGTTGCTCACAGATTGACAAGACACAAAAAGGAGCTCACAAGAGAGCAAACAGAGGTTATTTCACCTGTCAGCAGTGTGGAAGGAGCTTCAATCGAAAATCAAGTCTTAAAAACCACATACGAATTCATACTGGAGAGAAGCCTTACACATGCTCTCAATGTGAAAGGAGTTTTGCACAAAAACAAACCCTTGATGTCCACATGAGAATTCATACTGGAGAGAAACCTTTCACCTGTCCACAATGTGGAAAGAGCTTCATTCGAAAATTATACCTTAAAAACCACATAAGAATTCACAGTGGAGAGAAACCTTACACATGCCCTCAATGCGGAAGAAGTTTTACATATAAACAACACCTTCATGTCCACATGAGAATTCATACTGGAGAGAAACCTTTCACCTGCCAACAATGTGGAAAACGTTTTACTGAACGCTCAAACCTAAAAGTTCACATGAGAATTCACACTGGAGAAAGCCCTTTCACCTGCCCACAGTGTGGAAAGTGTTTCACTCAAAAAGTAAACCTTAAAACACACATGAACATTCACACTGGTAAGAAGCCATTTACATTTTGTTCACACTCATGGATGTAAACAAAGACTTTATATGTAGGAAGGCTGCACTCCTATTACTTATCAATGGGAGAAAGTGTAACACCCAATATGGTGAATAAGCCCTGCCTTCTAAAAGAAAGAGCCAGTCATTGATTAGTCAAGTCACTGCATAACCGCTAACTACGTAATCGTGAGCTTAGTGAACAGTTTTGGAGAATTTAATGTGTCCCCATTCAAAAAGATGCATGTCCTAGAGGTGTTTCAAAAATGGAAGCCGAGTGAAATGACTTGTCTTAAAGGGACTATGGCGTAATGTATCTGTTTGACGTGTATGGTCACACTGGTGTGATTAGAGCGTTCATGTCTGCCTTTGAGCTTTGGCTGGTTCTGAGCCAGACCGGCTTAAGCCCTTATTATATATCAACTAAACTAAACATTTTGAGCAAATATCTTAAGTGTAAATATTTGTATAAACATAAAAAGGTCAATATCAAAAGCAACAATCAGTATTGTGTGTACCAGCAGCTTTTTTAAGTACTACAGAGCGTCTCATCCTCATGATTCGCCATTATTACTTTCTTTCTTCAATCATAAAGAAATTGTTTTTTTGAGGAAAACATTTCTGCATTTTTCTCCATATAATGGACTGCTATGGTGTCCCGAGTTTGAACTTCCAAAATGCAGTTTAAATGCGGCTTCAAACGGTCCCAAATGTGGTTGTAAAGGATCCCAGCTGAGGAAGAAGGGTCTTATCTAGCAAAACGATTGGTTATTTTTATCTCACACGCTCGTCTTGTCTTACTCTGCCTGAACTCTGTGTATTCTGGCTCAAGACAGTTAGGGTATGTCAAAAAACTCCAATCGTATTTTCTCCCTCAAGTTTTCTCCCAAATTATTTAAAAATCATCCTGCATCACTGCAGAAGTACCGACCCAGTCTATGCAAAGTCACCATGCAAAGAAAATCAAGCACCCTGAACAAAAAAGGTAAAACTGTGATGTAGGATGATTTTGAAGTGGAGAGAGAACATGAGATGGGAGTTTTTCAACATACCCTAACTGTCATGAACCGAAAAAAGCAGAGTTTAGGCAGAGTAAGACAAGACAAGCTTTTGACATTAAAAAGTATGCAAGTTGTATTATTTTTATGAGAATAACCAATTGTTTCGGTGGAAGAGGAAGACCCTTCTTCCTCGGCTGAGATCGTTTACAACCACATTTGGGATGGTTTAAAGCCACATTTAAACTGCTTTTTGGAAGTTCAAATTTGGGGCACCATAGAAGTCCACTATATGGAGAAAAATCCTGAAATGTTTTCCTCAAAAAACATAATTTCTTTACGACTGAAGAAAGAAAGACATGAACATCTTCGATAACAAGGGGGTGATGGTTTGAAACTAATGAATCTCTCCACCACTTTCCCTTCCTTGCTGACAAATCTAAAAATGATTGTCAACTGGTCAACATGCAACATATCAGGGGTTGAGTCTACAATGACTAGAAATGCTTGGAATGCTGTAGTTGAGCTTAACAGTCAGTTTTGGGGTGTTTTTTTCAGTATCAGTGAAACAGTTCACTTTTATAATTGGCTAACATCATTGCCTCCTTTAATAAAACCTTACAAGGAATTAATATGTGATACATTTTTCATCTGATGGTTGAGTGGGGAGCTTGTCCCCTTTTCTTTTTCTTCTCTCTCTCTAAATATGTTGCATTTTTCCACCGGACACATAATGATTGTATATTAAGATCAGTCTATATCTAGATTTCTTGAGCTCAGTCATTAGATTATCTAGATTTTTTTAAATTAGTTGTTTAATGGCCAGCCTAAACTCTGTAGGAAACCAGCCAATCAGGATCAGATTTGGAAACGCTGGTGTAGGATCTAGCATATATGCATTACATATTTACATGTTTTGATGTTGACTGCTTTGTGCCATTAAACTGGTGTTAACTTTTATTTGTTTTTCCACCTTAGACCTGATGGCACTAAAAGAGGAGACGGAAGTACTGAATGAAGGTGAGGAGAAAGATCAGTATGGGAATCTTCATAATTTCCTTACCGGAGAAAAATCTTTTTGCTCCTTACAGTCTGAAAAGACTTCTACACAAAAAAGTGCTCAAAAGACAGGAACTGGGAATTATTTCATTTGCTTTGAGTGTGGAAAGAGTTTCAGTCAAAAAGGAAGCCTTAAAAGGCACATAAGAATTCACACTGGAGAGAAGCCTTTTACGTGCTATCCGTGTGGAAGAAGTTTCAATCAGCAAGGAAGCCTTAACAGGCACATGACAATTCACGATAAAGAGAAGCTTAACGGATCTGCTCAGTGTGGAATTCTCACTATAGAGAGCCTTTTTACCTGCCAACAGTGTGGAAAGAATTTCACTCATAAAGGAAGCCTTAACAGGCACATGGCAATTCACACAGGAGAGAAGCCATACACATGTAATCAGTGTGGAAAGAGTTTCAGCTATCCTGGAAACCTTAAAATCCACATGAATATTCACACTGGAGAGAAGTCTTTCACCTGCAAACACTGTGGAAAAAGTTTCAACAAAAAATCAAACCTTAATTATCATGTTAGAGTTCACACTAGAACAAAGCCCTTCATCTGCCATGTGTGTAGGAAATTTTTCAAGCGAAAACGAAACCTTAAAGTTCACATGCAAATTCACACTGAAGAGAAATCTTATACGTGCCTTCAGTGTGGAAAGAGTTTTGGTCAAAAACGATACCTTGAAGCCCACATGAGAAGAATTCACACTGAAGAGATGTTTGAACTGAAAAGGTAACCTTAAGTACCACGTGAAGATTCACTGAAGAGGGACCTGTTTAAAAATCAGTGTGGAATGAGTTTTACAGTCAAGAAAAACCTAGGAATCATGCGGGAACATCATGTACATCTGCTGTGGAAAGACTTCCAGAAACAAAGCAAATCTTGAGTTTCACATAAGCTGCTTTACAGCTGAATCACATTTTGCAACATTGACATTATTACCTAACTGAATTTACTTAACACTGAACTGATTCTAATTGAATAACTACACTGCTGTCTTTTGTAGAATTGTTTACAGTATTTTAAACTCTTAATAGCTTCACAGTTTTTGATCTGAACTGACTTGAACTGAATAATGACACTTTTATCTTTCAGAACTTCTTTACAGCGGAATCTGAATTTTTCTGTTTATTGTTTTGAAATGCTTTGACGAAGTTTGTGTTATAAAGAGCATTATTAAAATAAAGTTGACTTGGCTGACTTGACATAAGAATTCATGAGAAAGGGAATTATTTCACCAGCCCTCAAGACTCTTTTTCATTCTTTTCTTGGGTTTAAAAAGAAGAATAGCCCTGCAGAGTTTAGCTTTGACCATCATTAAACACACCAGATCCAGCTAATTAAGCAGAGATGGAGCCAGAGTTTTGCATCCCTGATGTAGTATATCAGGAGGAAAGACCATAACTGGATGGAAGTAAATAGAGCTACATACAGCAAAATACAGCTACATTTAAAGTTCCATCATTACAAGCCTATATAAGCAGCTCTCATTGCACCGTCCCAGCTTCCGTTCTTCCGGCATCCCTCCACCTCTCCTTCTCCTCCTCTGGTTCTGTTATTCTCCCTCTAGATAATATCGCAATGGGGGGGTCGAACTCTGCGCTCAAGGTTCCTTAATGGAGCCTCTGGTTCGAGCCTCCATTAAGGACAGCAAGCCAAGTTTGTTTACCATTGCTCATCAGGACTGGATGGGCAGGCGAACTCGTGAAACACCATAGTAGCTGCTCATAGTATCACATTTTTGAATATTTGTGACCCTCTCTGTGAAAACAGAGCTAAAGTTATTTTTTGTGATTCACTTTTCTACATAAAATCTTTGTAAAGTACATTCTGTGAAAATATAATCTTGATATTTAATATTGACTGTACAGGCCATGTCAAAGATTTGTTTAATTTTGAACTTGGAAAATCTTGTTTTTGAGAAATTTGAATGTAAAAAAAAAAAAAAAAAAGCTTATAACTGCAGTACATTCAACCATAATTATTCTGACTATGTGCCACTGTTAAATTCTCCCATTTTCAGTCGTATTTGACACATTTATTTAGAAAATCGTACAAGTTTTGTAAAACAGGAATGAGTTTGAGTGTAGCAACAGTTACCAAGTCAATTCACTGAAATGATTTGTATAACTTATTGGTAAAATGAATTATCTGTAAAAATGTCATTCATATATAAATATATAAAACTGAAGTATAATCTAATTCACGTAATTGGGTTTAGATTAGATAGTAGCCTAAATCCGACATTACAGTAAAAATTAAAGAAAAAACAGACACTGAATAATCAAATGTAAAAAGAATCACTGCATAGTTTTCACTGTATGTATTCGTTACAAATAAGCCGATTATTGTTAGAGCTGCAAAAATAGTTGAAATAAATGTGATTCCCTCTTTTATTGTTTGATTAAAGGGGTCATCCGATGCCCATTTTCCACAAGTTGATATGATTCTTTAGGGTCTTAATGAAAAGTCTAAGCTAACCTACAACCTTATTTTCCAGAGTCAATCAATGGACATGGCTCTGTTTTAAAATTACTTAAATTTACTTTGGATATTTTTGGAGAGGCAGAATAGTTTGTAATGTATATGTTGATCCAAATAATCAAATTTGTAGCCACAATGCAAACTTAAGAAAGCTTTTCAAACTTTTGCTGTATAAGCAATTAATGTTCTTCCTCAATACTATTTCTGTATAGTATTTATATCTGACCTTCTTTATTGAAGCAAAATACCCTATAATTTTATATCATTATGGAAACTTAAGATAGAGACAGAAATTACCTGCCACATAGCTAGAAAGACCTACTGTCAGCTATTTAAAACTATAGCATCTATGATTGTAATATCTGTATTAGGATTTTAAAACCCTCAAGATTCTTTTAAAAAAGTCCCTATCAAATTATCGATGATCGTGATAACCATTATCATGATTATCAAATCATGAAATCAAATCAATACTTGGCCCTGGTTTGAGTGAATAAAAAAAATCCTCCAAAAACAAATGGCTTCTTCAAAGCCTAACCCATTAGCTTCCAAGTGTTTTTAGCCCCACAGACATTCTGTCTTCACCAGGGTGACTCCTTGCGAGCTGCTCCGAGATCAGAACAGCACATTTACTGGTCTTTCATGTTGAAATGAACACTTCCCTGGAACTGATGTAACTGCTGTCACTTGTGAATGGGGATCTTAAGTGTTTTTATTAGTCAACAACATGTAATAATTTATCTCTGCTCATGTGGCTCAACCCACTTAGTTAACAGTATAAAGACAGTTGTGTGTTGTGCTTTAGCCTGCTCAAAAGAGATGCTATTTTGCAAAAGTGCAAAGCAGAACAGCAAAATTATGCAGTCCTTTCTCTTTTGTCTGTTTTCTGGTTAGATTCAAAAAGGCTTTTACCATGTGTGCATTACGTCCTTCCTCTGAAGTCTGAAATGACAGATTTTGCGAGCCCTTTCCAGTTACGTATCAACATTTTCTTAGCTGAACGATGCAAGAACACTTTGGATCAGTGCCTGACAAAAATTTAAAGTCTCGATGTGATGAACTTGGACAGAGGTGCACAAATTTCAGCAGCCATCTTGAAATATTTAGCACACTGTGTTCATTTGTCAGCAGCTCTGTAACTGAAAGTGGAGGTTTGTTTGAACCGTCTCCTTGGAGAACTAGTAGAACCGTCTCCTTAGAGCATAGTATAGCACTGATTTACCTTGATTGGGTTTTATGCTCACTATTCCTCCAGTTGCATCCAGATAAAGGGATGTTTTGTGGTTTTCCTGGAAGTGTGACAAAGATTTCCATTCTCTGTCCTGTGTACATTTGCACTGCAAAAGTATCAACTTGCAAATACTGCAACAGCAAAGAGCTTGTGTGCATTTTAAACAAGTTGCAATACTGAAGTAGACCACATGGAGATGCCAAAAAAAGACAATAAACCAACTGCCTTGATCTGACTGCATATACCTACTACAGTATGGATCGATTCAGAATGACAAAACAGTAATATACGCATGATGTCGGCAACAATAGCCTTTTGGTTAGTGCGTTGACAAACAGCACACAGCAACCCAAGTTCGATTCCCGTCTCGAGGTCCTTTGCTGATTCCCACCCCCTCTCTCCACCCAGTAGTTTCCTGTCATTCCTCAACTGTCCTGCCCAATAAAGGCATAAAAAGCCTGTAGATATAACTTACATAAAAAACATACATAGCAAATCAAAACATCCCGAATGCATGTGGAAACAACATGAAGAAATGTCTGTGCAGAAATACAATGTGCAATCAGTGTGTTGAGTGCTCATGCATCCTTAAGACTCCTGTACATCACCAATTGTCTTTTCCTAGATGCTTAGTGTGATGAACTCCATGTAACTGTGTGGCATTTCATGTTCTTCAGGAGGATCTTCATTTTTTTTTTTTTTAAATTTGGTTAAACAAATCAAAAACATACTTGTGCCCACTGGGGGCCATGATGTCTCACTTGCAACCCTGCATCTTACCTGGCCTGATCCTGGGGTTTGTGTAGGATGATCACATCTCAACTTCTGAAAAGTTTTTTTGGACCAGGTAATTTATACCCAGAGGAACGCACGTCCTGATTTTGGTGAGTTAGATGTGTTCCTGGGTCAACATATTTTGTTGACCCTGGAACAACATTTTAATCCAAAAATTTAATCTTGGCCACATCCCTACACCTAAACCTAACCTTACCCATGAGTAATCCCTAAAATCAGAGGAAGTGATAGATAAATGACACTGATGTACAAGCACCAAACACTGATTGTAAGCCTAAACTTCACAAAACCTATAAACTATTTTTCAAATCTGATTGGTTAATCACCATGTTGTTCCAGGGTCAACAAAGATGTTGATCCAGGAACATGTCGTACTTGGTAAAATCAGGTTCTGCCAGAGGCACACTGGTGTACCTGATGTTGTTGTTAACAGCAAAGCTCTTCCTGGGCTGAAGGTTGAGTGTTTTGTGTCAGATTTTGCTGAGATATTTCTTAGGTGAGAAAACTGGACACAGAGGTTTACTGGGCTCTTCTAATATAAGGCCCCTCCAATTTCCCTGTTAACTTCCAGTGAGTTGTCATGTTTTATTTTTTATTTTTTCCTCTCTTTGAATGTTCTATCCCTACAGGACCATCAGATATGTTTAAGAACTCTTAAATGTTGTTGGTAGATGTGAACTTAGAGTCTTGAATTAAATTCCAAGCACGGGTAGGAGGAGGTTTGTGGCAATTCGAAGACTCGGGTAACTGCTGATGCATATAGTTCTCCATAATGCATCTCATAATCTTGTACTTTACCTATATCTGATCACATGCACATTGTCATTCTTTTGCTTGAGTTGTACAAATCATTTTTGCTTTGTTGGAACAGCAGCTACGCTAATTTTTTAAAATCTATTTGTTTCTCTGTTTCTCTTTTCTGTTTCTGACATCCTGTGGTAACTAGGAACTCCACAAGCTTCTGTCTGGATCCAACCCTTACAGAGATCTAAGATGACCTGAAGATCACCTAAGAGACAATGCAAACCTCAGAAGATTTGTTTGACCTCAGAAGATGCCAACCCTGAAACAACATACAGAACTACTAAGTTTGACTGCAACATATAATCATTTCTGTAATGACGTTTACCGTCTGTTTGATTAGATGTCATTCATTAACTGATTTTTACTTTACATCTCTGCCATATGTACATCAACCGGACATAGTCACCACTGATAGGCTATTACTAAATATATTGTAGAAACTTCAATTTTCTGTAAAGCTGCTTTGCAACAATTTGTATTGTGAAACACGCTATACAAATAAACTTGAATTAAATTTTTGTAAATCAATTTGCAGCAACTAAAATCTGAAAGCTTTATAGATAACTTGCTTATATTATAATCACATTCTATGACAGGCTATTATACTACATACAGTTTTAATAAAGATAATCTGGGAAAATGTAAATCACATCAACATTTTAGAAGAAATGATTTAAACCATTTTAATGATAGTCAAAATCAACTGTTTTAAACCCAGTATAATCCTTTACAGTCATGGACCTTTAATGAAATCCACTTTAACCAAATAAAGCTGAAATTTGACTTATTGTCTTTACGTTGTGGGGAGAAACCAAGTTGGGATAAGAGGAATACATTGTCAAAAGGATTCAGTTTAAGTTGATAAATTAACAATTAATTTTCATCTAAAAAATTCTTTGAGTTTGAATTATTCATAGGTTCTTTCCAGTCTTGTAATTTGAAGACCAAGATACTTGAGTTTATTCTTGTTTGAGAATATCACAAATGTTCTGTAGTTCTATATACAGATAAAGGTCGATAGATAGATAGATAGATGGATAGATTAGACCTTTAATAATTTATATCAGTAGCTTTGGACTTCTGATAGCTCCACAGTTCATTCATTCATTTCGTACTAGGTACTGTACAGTTGTATCGTATTATATTTGTTTTCTAATGTAAAATATTGATTTTAACGAACAAGACTTTTATTTTGGTCTGGCGATGTGACGTCATAAGGCCGCGCCGCACTCCCGTATCTGTGATTCGACTGAAGAAAGGTATGTGCTTTTAACCGTTTAAAGTGTATAAATACAATACAACTCGTTTAGAGAATTGCATTTAAAACTGTGAAATCAGCTGTTAGCCAGTAACACTTTAATGCTTTATCTAGTGACACTGCAGTCCCTATATAGTGAATCATTTTATTTTAAACGAATTCGGTCACTAGCAAATAGTGTTGATGGAAACTGATCTTTTCGAAACTCGGAATCAACTGAATCAATTGCTTCACAAAATGATTCACTGTTTTGAATCGCTCGAATCGACGCACGCTGACGACACCTGCTGCTTAAAACAGTGTAAATGCAACGAGAACAACAAACACAAACGTGTAGTAACAACTTTTACAAACAATAGCAAATGTTTTCTTGAAAGTGGATTAAATATAAATATTAAATTAAATATATTAAATATAATCTACAAATCAGTAAATACTACATAGCAATCTTAATACAAATATGAACCTTGTGTGTAATTTGTGTCCTTTTTAAGTGATGACTGCTGAACTAGGAAGCTGATTGAGGCGCACCCACAGATTTAGTTCACATTTTATTTTTCTTTCTGGTCATTATTCTCATCTTAAACAGGACAAAGTGTGCAAACAGAAAAAAATCCTGGTGAAGCAACTGAAATCCACGTGACACACTATTAAGGATGGTGTTTATTAAAGAGGAGAGTGATGACATTAAGATTGAAGAAACATTCAAAGTCAAACAAGAAGATATTGAGGAACAAACAGGTTGGTTTTCACTCTCAACGCTGAACTCACTCATTTGATCCTTATTATGAAGTCCAGCTCTACAGAAAAAGCTATGTTGTTTAACATTAAACCCAGCGTCTACTTCTGATTAGAAAATGAAAACAATATCTGACAAAAACTTAATTTTGCTTCAAGCAAACAATGACACTTAAGTTTTTAACTTGACATTTTTGTTTGTAAGTGATGTTTTTCTGCTATTATCAAAAGTACCATACTGATATATTAAAATACCTAAATGTAAATAGCAGTCAATATTCATTACAACAAGCAAAAATAGTCATATTATAGAAATATGCCTACTTATAAAATAAAACATTTATCCTTGTAGAGTCACTGCATGCTGTTTATCTTTGTTCTTAATTTAAAGATATTTGGTGAGTGAATAAAACAGTTAGTGACCAGTAACTTCATAATCAACTGCAACATCATAAAATCAAACTGTTTATGTTTTTGAGCAATACAAACACCTAATTAGTGCACTAAAGAAAACATCTGTTGTGACTTTCACATCTTTTGTCATCTCCAGTAGTAGTAAATCATCAGAAGTTGATCTAGGATGAGTGTTTTTTTCTCCTGAGCTCATGTAGCAGCACATGTGTAAGAAATGTGAGGAATAAACTCTTAATGGATCTCTAGAAACAGGTGGATTTTTACAGAGAGACTGAGATGAGCTCATATGATGCTGTTTGTCACTTATAACTCAGGGGTGTCAAACTCACTTTAGGTTGGAGGTCAGATGTCCCATATTTCCTTTTACGCTGTCAGTTACATTAATACTATTACATACAATCACTTGTGTTCATTTCGTCAGGTATTATTAAAATTAGTATTAGGTGGAAGAAGGCTATGATTATTTAAAAAAAATAAATAAATCAAGCTCTTCAGGAAAAGTTTTGGTCTATGAAAGATCTATTACTAATAGTACTAGAATACAGATGAAACTTTAATAAGCATACTTTCTGTGCTATGAAGAGAGTTAAAGGGCACCTATGATGCTTCTTTTCACAATATGTAATATGTCTCAAGTGTCCCCAAAATGTGTCTGTGAAGTTCTAGCTCAAAATACCTACTGAGCATTTATTATATCATTTTGTTGGTGAAAGCAGAAACACGCTGTTCTGGTATCTTTAATTGCAAATGAGCTGCTGCTCCCTGCCCCCTTTTCCAGAACAGGGCTGTGCCTTTACAGCTCATACCTCGGATACTTTGCCAGAAAACATCAGTTTGGTTTTGATTATCATGTCAACCGTGCTGAAAACGTATTGCTGTGTTTTAAAGCCATATCAGTTTAATCTTCTGATATATGGTTTTCTGAGTGCACACATCTAAAGCACACTCACAGAAAGCAGCTGTCTCACGACATGTGAGTACTAAATGTCTTAAAGGGGTCATCAGATGCTGAGTTCACTTTTTCATGTTGTTTGAACATTAATGTGTGTTGACAGTGTATGTACAAATCTACCCTATAATGATAGAAATTCATGCCGTAGTTTTTAATTACTCTGTAAAAATAATATTCCCTTTTTCAAATCAAACCATTCTCAGATGCCTGTCATTGTGCCGTCACACCCACAGAGGCCGCTCCCATGATAGTTGATTGACATGAGCTCTTACCTCAGATCAGTTGTAACAGTCCAACCTCCAAGTTTTGATGCCGGAGCAGGGATGTAAGTTAGACAGGAATTGAGCGATTGAGGCGTTGTGTTGCTGAACATAATAATGAACGTAGTGGTCATCATTTAATCCCGACATCTGAGCTGCTGAAGATGCAGTGGATTACGTTTGTTTGTGAAGGGAATGCGCCTCCCGATCTACATATATCCGTCTATGTTCGCGCAAATCATTCGTGATCCAGCTTCACTTACAGCAGATGTGAGTGTAAGGGTTTTTTTATGAATCTTTGCGATCGCCTTTCCTAATAATGTGCTAGCTAGCAAGTTTAGCGGCTAAACACAGCTAAAGTAAACAGGCTCGTCACTCCACAGAGAAAAGAGAGGGGCGGGGCGAGCAGAGCTAATTTGCATTTAAAGCAGCCTCGACCAGAATGGCATGATTTTTGCAGAGCTCATTTTGACAAGCTAAACAGGGTGTTGTTTTACACTACCATTGAGAATTTTTAACCAAAGTATATTATAGACTTTTCATTAAGACCCTAAAGAATCATATCAATTTGGGGAAAATGGGCATCCGATGACCCCTTTAATGCACTTAAACAGTCACATACACCAAAAAATTGCTGCTTCAGACATCGTGCCAGTAGTGACTTTGCAAACATAGTCTTAAATGAGTTAAAAAAAACTTAAATGATGGTAAAGTGTTGGGAGAAAACTGGATGTGTGGAAGATCTGTATCATGTGATTAGGTTTTAAAGACACAGCACTTCTTAAAAATTGAAACCTGCTGCAGTCTGTGACATTGATGTAAATCAAAGAACGAAAGAAAAAGAAATCACTGCTCTGATTGACTTTTGTTGAATAAAGATTAATTTATATTCAATTAATAGTTTATGGATTTACAATTTATAGTTTACGTGAAGACTGAAAGTTCATTGTTTTTCAAAGCCTGTTAAATGTTACAAATAGTGTTTTTTGATTTTGTAATAATGGCTATAATTAATGGTTAAAATTGGGAGGAAATGCAATTAATAGAGACCGATCATTAGCAGCATTTATATAAATGAGACTGGTCTTCATTAACAGTAGGCTACTTGGTAAAAGATGCCATTACACCACATATATTAAACCACAATTTTTGTCATTTTACATTATTTTGGAGATTCAGTGTAAAATTGTTTATTTTTACATAGTTTTTACTATTTTTTTTATTAACTAATTGACAGCAGTAGTCTAAATATTTTGATATCTGTTGCTTTGTGCCATTAAACTGGTGTTAACTTGTATTTTCTTTTTATTTCACCTCAGACCTGGTGGTGCTGAAAGAGGAGAGTCAAGAACTGAATGAAACGGAAGAGAAAGATCGAAATGAGAAACAGCATGATTTCAAAACTGATGAATCAATCAGTTGCTCACAGACTGAAAAGACTTCCTCACCAAAAAAAGCTCAAAAAACACAAACTACAAACCTTAATTCCCACATGAGAATTGATACAGGAGAGGGACCTTTCACCTGCCAACAGTGTGGAAAAATATTCAGTCGAAAAGAAAGCCTTAAATTCCACATGAAAATTCACATTGAAAAGAAACCGTTCATATGTTCTCAGTGTGGAAAGTGTTTTACACGGAAACATCACCTTAATGCCCACATGATGATTCACACTGGAAAGAGTCCTTTCACCTGTCCTCAGTGCGAAAAGAGTTTCACAAATAAATCAAACCTAAAGACTCACATTAGAATTCACACTGGAGAGAATCCATTCACATGTGATCAGTGTGGAAAGAGTTTCAGATATAATGTAAACCTTACTAATCACATGAAGTTTCACTCAAGAGAGAACAGTTTTAAGTGTCGTCAGTGCGACAGGTGTTTCACAGAGAGAGAACATCTTAAGAATCATGTTCAAATTCACATTGGAGAAAAGCCTTTCATGTGCCACCACTGTGGAAAGAGTTGCTCAAAAGAAGAAAGACTCAAGGTGCACTTGAGAGTTCACACTGGAGAGAAACCTTTCACCTGTGAAGAGTGTGGAAAGAGTTTCAGTGTTAAAGTAAACCTTAAGATTCACAAGGTAGTTCACACTGGAGAGAAACCTTACAAGTGTCCGCAGTGTGTGAAGAGTTTCACATGTCATGGCAGCATGAAACGTCATTTAAAAACTCATTCTGGTGACAACGTTTAGAAAAAGGAGCAATTTCTACAGTCATCTGCACATTTATTTTGGAAGACATTTAGTTGTGGTGATTGTAATAACATTTACCATCACACTTACAGATACATCTGAAATGTCATGCAAATGTTGTTGAAGAGCATGAGAAGAAAAAAATGCTGTGTGAAAACAAGAATACGTTCACTCTGTAATATCTGAATATGTTTACTGATTGTGGAAATGTATTGTCAGGAAAAGCATGGAAATATTATTCTAGTTATGCACAGGTCTTTTTTTATTAGCAAAGTTTATACTTTATTGTGCTTCCAGTAGTCTGCATGTACATATACATACTGTTTCCTTTCGAATTCATTTGCTGCAATAAACAATCCTAAGCGGTTTGTATTCCTTCCTTTTCTTGTTAATTATACATTAGAAAAATTGTAGGCCTGCTGGAGCTGATCCCATATCTCGGGTCGAAAGCAGGGAAACACCATGGATAAATGGCTAGTACATCACAGGGATAAATGTATTAAAAGGGTCATCGGATGCAAACTTCAATTTTTCATGTTGTTTGATTATTAATGTGTGTTGGCAGTGTATGTACAAGTCTACTCTATAATGATACAAATCCATGCAGTGGTTTTTAATTGTCTTTTTAAAAATCTGTAAAAATAATATCCCCTTTTTCAAATCGAGCCGTTCTCAGATGCCTGTCAGTGTGCCGTCACACCCACAGAGGCTGCTCCCACGATAGTTGATTGACATGAGCGTCTTACCTCAGACCAGCCGAAGCAGGGATGTAAGTTAGACAAGAATATCTCGGATTGAGTGATTGAGGTGTTTTGTTACTGGATGTAATAATGAACATAGTGGTCGTCATTTACTCCCGACATCTGAGCCGCTGAAGATGCAGTGGATTACATTTGTTTGTGAAGGGAATGCGCCTCCCGATGTACATATATCCGTCTATGTTTGTGCGAATCATTCATGATCCAGCTTCACTTACAGCAGAAGTGTGTATAAGCGTTTATTTATGAATCTTTGCGATCGCCTTTCCTTATAACGTGGTAGTTAGGAAGTTCAGCGGCTAAACGCGGCTAAATGTGGCTAAAGTAAACAAGATTGTCATTCCACAGAGAGAAGAGAGGGGCGGGTTGAGCAGAGCTCATTTGCATTTAAAGGAACAACCCCTTAGAATGAGATGATTTTTGCAGAGCTCATTTTGACAAGGTAAAAAGGGTGTTGTTTTACAAAACCATTGAGAATTTTTAATCAAAGTATATTGGAGACTTTTCATTAAGACCCTAAAGAATCATATCAACTTGTGGAAAATGGGCATCCGATGACCCCTTTAAAAAAATTTATTTTGTCAGTATTTACTCTCAAACTCAATCAACAGAGTTCAGAATGTATCCAAGATTATTAATCCCTTTGATGGGCAGGCCATAGAAAAGAGAGTTTCAGTAGTCTAGTCGGGTAGGTGATAAAGTGTGTACAAGAATTTCTACACCTTTGATATTTAAAGTAGGATGAGAGCAAGCAATATCACAAAGGTATAAGATGGCTGATTTGACAAGTGAATTAATATGAGGAATAAAATGTGAGAGAAGGATTGAAAAATATACCATGAATTCTGATAGCATTGGAAGCCCTAAAACACCAGCAGTATTAACCAGTTGAACAGAGAAGCTACCAACCAGCAGCTTTTGGTCAATGTTACAGAAGTTATAGGACATTTGAGCATTGATATCCTCAACACATGTAGATATGGATTGGGCGGGGATGGGAGCAGTGGGGTTAGTGTGGGTGTCCACATGTATTTATTTACCCTTGTCTTTCTGTGTTGGCAGTGTGGCAGTTGACACTTCCATGAGAATGCTGATTGCCTTATTAGATTATGGTTCTCAGCTGTGTCTCTCCTCCATGGCCAGCCAGGTTCTTTGTGAGCTGGAATTTACAAATGTAATAACACATTCACAATGTAATGTTATCACAGACAACAACATGAATGTCTATTTCAGTGCTTCTCAAAACTGTCCTGGGGATCCCCAACCATTGCATATTTAGTATGTCTCTCCATCATTCACCACACCCAGTCTTGCGTACTCTATTAATGAGCTGATGAATTGAATCAGATGTTTTACCCTGCTGAAAAAAACAAAACTTAAGCTGGTTGGCTGGTTTTAGCTGGTCATAGCTGATCAGCAGGCTGGTTTTAGAGGGGTTTTGACCACCTCCAGGCTGGTCAGGCTGGGAGACCAGCTAAAACCAGCTACTATCATCTTAACCAGCTAAAACCAGCCAACTGTGGGGAAGATGTAGCAGCCAGGAGCCGTGTCTGAAGCCTTAGACTGTGGCGTGCAGCAGGAGACTGAGTGGCAGTGGCAGGCTGCTAAAACAACAGTAGTAGGGCATAAGATGTAGTGAAACTGCATAACGGTATTTTAACAGATATGTGAAGCTACACTGGATGTCATTTTCAAATAGATCACCTGTAAGGCACCTATTATTGTTAGTTTTCCAATCCTTCTTCTGCTCAAGTATATGGTAGCCCATAGAACTGCCTGCAGGAAAGTTATACAATTTAGCGCCCAGGTAGAATTTCACAGCTCAAAATTTCCATTGAGTTTAAGCAGATAACTTTTGAACTTCAAGTGCTAGAAACATACATATACATATGGTCAGCAATTCATTTCACACTTGAGTTAGTCAGTATTTCACAGACAAGATTTAGGGATCATTAAATTACAGTTGAGGTCAGAAGTTTACATCCCCCTTTCAGAAGCTGCAAAATGTTAATTTTACCAAAATAAGAGGGATCATACAAAATGTGTGTTATTGTTTATTTAGTACTGTCCTGAATAAGGTATTTAACATAAAAGAGGTTTGCATTTAGTCCACAAGATAAGGTAATAGTTTAATTTATAAAAATGACCACGTTCAAAAGTTTACATTCCCTTGATTCTTAATACTGTGTTGTTACCTGAATGGTCCACAGCTGTGTTGTTTTGTTTAGTGATAGTTGTTCATGAGTCTCTTGTTTGTCCTAAACAGTTAAACTGCCTGCTGTTCTTCAGAAAAATCCTTCAGGCCCCACAAACTCTTTGGTTTTCTAGCATTGTTGTGTATTTGAATCCTTTTCAACAATGACTGTATGATTTTGAGATCCATCTTTTCACACTGAGGACAACTGAGGGACTCATATGCAACTATTACAGAAGGTTCAAACACTCACTGATGCTCCAGAAGGGACAACCGTGCATTACGAGCCAGGGGGTGAAAACTTTTTAAATTTAAAGATCAGGGTAAATGTAACTTATTTTGTTGTTCTTTAATCTTCTGTAGCCTCAGTACTAAATGAAAAATATGATATTTAGGCAAAATAAGAAAAATCTACACATCTCCATTCTGTTCAAAAGTTTTCAATAATTGTCTCCTCAACATAACAATTTAAAGAAATAGAAACTGATCTTTTTTTTTTCTTTTTTGCATAGTTTGATCATACAGAGTATAACTTTTACAGATATCAAATTACTTTAAATATTTAAAACAAAATACAGATCCGTTTCCTGACACAAAAGCTAAAAAGGTATGAAGTTATTTATAATCTGATTGTGACACTTAATGTTTTTGTATTTTGAAAGTAGTAAAATGGAGGAGGAACAATTGCAAAATGAAACTGTTACCACGGCGGTCTCTGTGGCTCCCTCTAGTCGCCGTCAGCGGGAGCCATCCCCGGACTACTAACTACATTTCCCATCAGCCCGTGCCTGGGACCCGTCCTTCCGTTTCCGGGTCGTTCGGAGCACTTCCTCCGGCGGCCATTTATGGACCCGTTTCACGGGCATTTCCCCGCGAAGTTTTGGCTAGAGTTTGATGACCCCTTTAAAAAAAATTTATTTTGTCAGTATTTACTCTCAAACTCAATCAACAGAGTTCAGAATGTATCCAAGATTATTAATCCCTTTGATGGGCAGGCCATAGAAAAGAGAGTTTCAGTAGTCTAGTCGGGTAGGTGATAAAGTGTGTACAAGAATTTCTACACCTTTGATATTTAAAGTAGGATGAGAGCAAGCAATATCACAAAGGTATAAGATGGCTGATTTGACAAGTGAATTAATATGAGGAATAAAATGTGAGAGAAGGATTGAAAAATATACCATGAATTCTGATAGCATTGGAAGCCCTAAAACACCAGCAGTATTAACCAGTTGAACAGAGAAGCTACCAACCAGCAGCTTTTGGTCAATGTTACAGAAGTTATAGGACATTTGAGCATTGATATCCTCAACACATGTAGATATGGATTGGGCGGGGATGGGAGCAGTGGGGTTAGTGTGGGTGTCCACATGTATTTATTTACCCTTGTCTTTCGGAAGATGTAGCAGCCAGGAGCCGTGTCTGAAGCCTTAGACTGTACAGTGCAGCAGGAGACTGAGTGGCAGTGACAGGCCGCTAAAACAACAATAGAAGGGCATAATATGTGGTGACTGCACCACAGTTATTGGCTCAGCAGTGATGAGATCAGTTTTGCTTCTCACCTACTTCCAAACCAATACACAGAAATTAATGGATGTCAGTTAACACTTTTGTTTTTAAAGTGTTATGGTTACCCCTCACCGGCCATCCAATCAAATTTTACACACTGGGAGAAACCATTGGGTGACAGCAAGCAATCTCTTTGGTGGTTGTAATTAGGTTTACATTTATGAGAGCCTCTCAACAGTGTTGGACGCCACTGCCAAACAGGCCTAATGGATGTTAAGGCTAAAGGAAGACCAGTTTATGGTAATGTTTCCCTAGTGTTCAGCAGCAAAGCAATAGCAACAACTGTGGTTTGTTTGCGGTTGCATTTGCATATGCACTATGCTGCAGTGATAGGCCTGCGAATTCTGCTCTCTGTGAGGGACGGTAAAGGCAGAATTCATCAGGTGTTTCACAACTGGAAAGGCACAAATAAAAGTAGAGCCAACACAGAGCAAAGCCAATTTGAGGCAAACCTGTGTCAGGGTGTACTTTGTGTGCAGGACTGCACACAACAAAGAATTCAGGGTGTAATGGATGGTATCATCCCACCCATGTAATCATATCTGCAAATGCCATCTTGGTCAGGATGACTGTCTAAATTTATTACCACACTAGAAATGATTGGTGTTCTTCATGAAATCCTTCAGGCCCCAGATAATCTACACTGACATGCAATCTTGTACTTATTTTCTTGTTTCAACAATGACTGTATGATTTTGAGACCATCAAATTTCCTTTGGCACAGATCTGGCCCAAATCTACAGCGAAAGTGTGGCAAATTTGAGTTGGAATTAGTTTTTAAGAATATACAACAGACATGCATTTAAAATTCAAACAAAAATGATTAAACAGACAAATGTGACTTGGAATCAGTTTTTAAAAATATAAAACATACATTTAACATTCAAACAAAACAACAAAAATGGACAAATTTGAGTTGGAATCAGTTGCTAAGAATATAGAACATACATGCATGTAACATTTAAACAAACAATTATGAAATGGACAAATTTGACTTGGAATCTGTTTTTAAGAACAAACAACAGATATTTAACATTCCTCCAATTTAGTTCTGGGCTGACTCCTCACCGTTTCATAATGAAACAAAAGCCACGTGAAAAGGTATGGAGTTATTTATAAGGAAGATTTGACAGTTATTTTTTGTTTTTTCCTTTAGTAAAATAGGAGGAACAATTGCAAAATGTCACTGTTACCAAGCTGTCTCTGTGGCTGGTCTTTTATCCCGTTCCAGCCATCCCCGGACTACTAACTACATTTCCCATCAGCCCGTGCCTGGGACAGCTCCTTCCGTCTCCGCCATGTTGGAGCAGTTCCTGGCGGCCATTTTTGGATTGTTTTGCGGGCGTTTCCCAGCGAAGTTTTGGCTAGAGTTTTCAAACAATCCTGAGCGTTTTCCTTTATTTCAGTTGACTTACCTGCCGATCGGACTGTTTATTTTCGAGCCGATTCTTGCTGCCTGCCCACTGACCCTCTGCCTGGATTATCGTTTCTGTATTGGATTATCTGCTCTGTTCCCGATTGTTGTTGATTGACCTCTGCCTGTTTGACTTCGCCTGCAATAAAGTTACGTCGCACATGGATCCCCCGCCTACGTCTGATTCTATGGCCGGCTTACAAAAACTTCTACATATGATGCTTTCATGATAAACAACACAAAGTAACTGAGTAATTAAAGTTATTTACTGTTAAACCCAAGACAAACATATGCAACAGGGAGTTTACCTTTAGGCAACCAAACACATTTGTCACATTTGTCTTTATGTAGGTCTAAGCACATTGTCTCCATTGTCACTGCCATAATGTGAGCACACTCTGGTGTGACCGCCCTTTCACGAGTGATATAGTTTTCCAGTGATTGCGGGCCTTGTTTAAAGTCTAACAAATTTCTTGCAATGTTCCTAAGAAAAGCTGCAGGAAACAGAGTCCAAATGACAAGACAAGACAGAAATCTAAGACATTTGTTGTATTGATTGATAATAACAAATTATTATCGTTATTTTTATTATTATTATTACTGTTGTTGTTAATAAGTGAACCTCCACTGTGGTTATTTTTTTATTTATTTTTTGGCTAAAATATATGACATGATAAAATATAACTTTACAATGAAAAATATATACATTCAAAAATGAAATGAGAAAGAAACACAGAGCATTAAGATATTGAGAAGTCTTTATTTTGTAAGTTGACAGACTAAAGCAGCATTTGTTGTCACAGCATAATATAAACCCAAAATCCCTTTTAATATTTCACTCTCATCAAACGGGAAATACATTCACATGACAATAGGACCTTTAGCAGATCTGTAACAATTCCAAAGCTGTATTTTATGGCATGTGTTTGTTGATACCAATGGCTATAGCAACTTTTACCAATAAAATTCATCCTTATCATACAAGATCTGTCAAATTAACATGTGCAGTATGTCTTTGCACAGATATTATAAAGTTGAGTCATGACTTCTTTTTTTTTTTTTCAGACTTATTGGAGTCACAGTCATTGTTTCTTGTCAAGATCAGTCATTCCCCACCACCAGTCTCGTTCTTTCCAATAGGGTTCCAGTTCATATTCAGCTGCAAAAACTCATACTTTGAATGATGCTGTCTATGGCTTCGGCAGCAAGGGACGCACGTGGCTGGCCACATCATTGAAGGAAAGTGAGAAATAGCTGGGAACTTTATCCCCAGGGAAAGACACCAGCTGGGCACCCTGACGACTGACGTGCTGGTACAGCACCCAGACACCACCTTTCACTTTGTGGGAGGAAGTGGTGTCACTGAAATCAATGTCGTGAAGATTGGTTTCTTTGCGTAGGATCACGCTCCTTCCTCCGTAGTTTGCACACTGAAACAGCTGGATTTCAGGGTTGTCCAGGTCATCTGTGATCATCTTGAGGGAGGAAAACCGTCCCTTGTCTTCAAGGATAGCGTACTCTCCTTCCTCAAACACCCGCTGCTTTCCAGTGAAGTTCTTGTCATAATACGCTACCCATGGTGCGCCAATGACTTTTATGGACGAAATGACGTCGTTGAAGCCCTTTTCTTCTAAGTTGTGAACGTCGTTCTTGAATTCAGCTGTTCTGCCCTCAAAGGCATCTTTGCTAAAAACAATGATCTTGTTCATTTTGAATGATGACTGGAGGAGAGAGAGGCTGGAGAAGGCAAGTGTTTCTGAAGGTTCTTCCTGTGGCTCTGCTGAGAAGAGAGAATGAGTGACTTGGTGCACAGAGCTGCCTTTTAAAGCACAAATAAATGGGTGTTGACAAAGTTATGAAAGATACCTGACACAGTGTTTATGAGAAGCCATTGCCTCATCTCCGTTTTCCAGTTAAGCAGGTGGAGTCTTACAAGAATATTTGAAAATAAATGGCACATTTTTTCCAGGTAATCTACAAAAAAAAATTCCATCAGTATTTCAATTACAATTTAAAGTTATATTAAATGGAATAAGTTGAACTTTTAGTGACTTTTGGGTTTTTTATACCACTTAAGTGGTTAAAAATCTTTATATGTACTTTCATAATTGCTTTTAGTGTTTTTAAAATATTTTTAAAATAAATAAAATAAAATTCATGTGAGCTAAAATATACTTTAATGTCAGTTAACAATACAGTTTTAAGTGTGAATTAAATGTAATGTTTTCAACCACCTAAATGCACATTATTTGTAATTGATTTTAAATATATTAGTTTTAAAATTAAATTAAATGCAATTAGTTGAACTTTTGAGTGATATTTTTGAACCACTTATGAGACTTTAGTATTTTTATAGGTTTGAAATATGGTAAATGTGTACTTCTGAAGAAACCATTAATGTGAATTAAAATATATTTCAATTTCATTTGCATGTATACTGTTCTATAATAATGAAATATATTTTAGTTATATCTCTGTTAATAAAGTTGTAATTTAGCATATTTAAAATCTCCTAAAGACCTCAGCTCACAAAATGGAAACCCTATACATTTATTGGCAACAATCTCTAAAACAAATACACAGAAACTCCTTTTGCTGATGCACAAGACTCAAACACTATACACAGTTACAACACTAAAGAGTCTGGAGAACAATGCAAAATCATTTTGTCCTTACATACAAAAGTACCTACTGTCGCCATCACAGAAAATTCTGTATGATGCATTTGTTTTATAAGAGCCGGAACTGCCACAATATTGACCCCTCGAGTCTCATAAAATCATTTGAGATTTGATGTCATTCTGTTTTTCTATAGGAGCTATTGACTATTGTCCAATTCAGTACAATTCACTAGAACCTGGCCATAAAATGTTAACTTGAAATGGATTTGGTTTGGTTGACACAATGCTCCTGCCATTTCGATCAAAGGAACTTTTTTCTTCATGTCACTTTTTACATCACATCATATATTTCCTAATAAATGTCTTTTTACATACTTTTCTATACTTACTCAGAAACACTTACTCAGTGAAACAAGTTAGAAATCGTCAAAAAGAGAACTGTTGTGTAACACATTCAACATATGGACAGATTTCAACACCTGATATTTCATCACGTTTAACATAGAGCACTATCCATACAATTTTTTTCACAAAACAAGCCATTTTATGTACTGTACAAACTTACATGGTTGGAACTACAGCTCTCGACCTGTGGTTAGAAGCATAGTTCCTTGTTAGTAAGACATGGGCTCAATAAATTATGCTCTTGGGCACAATAAGCAAGCTAACATGCAGTAAAATCTTTCACTCGATCTAAATATAAATGGATTTTAATCTATGTATTTTTAAGCTTTCTCTGCAAGCGACACTTTTGAATAGTGTGCATGCACATAAATGCCTACAGGAACCCCCGCGATGAATCTAACATCAAATAGAGCCAAATGACTTGGAACAAAAAATAGTAAATCAGTAATCAGGTGCCATGTTTAATATAGCTGCATTTTAGAGATCTCTAATAAGTTAAATCGCATAAATTATTATTCGGTGACGTCATTAACAACGGCCCTACATTGCTGAACTAATATGGTTCAAACAACGGAGATGTGACCATGTTCGGGAAATTGTCATGACTAGTTCATTTTCACAACAATGCATCATACTATGGAGGTTAATGTACGGGAAATGCAACCCCAAGATCCTGGCAGAAACAAGGACAGCCAGAAACTGCACATCTGCACATCTGCCCATGCTACATTTCCATAGGAAAGACACAATGCCTATAGAAATAGACTCTTTCCTATTCATTCACAGACAAACCTTTCTTTGACCTTCCTATCACACATAGCCCATGTCATTGTGTACAGTATTACTGCATTGTATTTTAATTTTGTCTGTTGTATTTGTCTTTCTACTGTTCTATGCATGCATTATGATAGATGACTAGTTGTATAACCCACCTATGCCATGTTTGGACTCTTTTAATTCATATGTTGATGATCTAAAAGATGCTCACAGACAAAGAGTCGTAAACTTTCCCTCCAAAGGTGAAAGCTACCATTGGTTCGTGGACCTCCTGGAGGCACAGCCTCCTCCTCTTCTTCTCTTCACTCTCTTCACTCGTCTGCAACATCTTCCGATTGCTGCCCATGTGGAGGAACCCACGGGGAGCCTGAGCCGGCACAGGGTGTGCCCGGCGGGCCCGACAGGCCCAACATACAGAGCTGTGGCTCTCGACCACAAAGAGCCAGACATTTCCACTCAACCCTGGAATTTATCTTCATGACTTGCCTCAGTCAGTCAGTGGTTCTTTTAGAACCTAAGAAGATGAGCTAGAACTTTTCAGGACTTCCCTAAGCACGCGCCAGGCCTTGCGACCTTGTCTTTCCATTCCCCAAAGATCACAGGACTTCAGCTAGGTCCCTCTCAGCTCTTGGTTCTTCTTCACATTTCACATGGGAAGAAACTCCCAGTCACCATCGAGTCAGAACATCTTTGGAGTTCATCACTCTTCAGACCCGGAAGAACGTGATTGCAATTCCAAAACCACCACTGCTCCAAACCATCAAGACTTTCACCTGAGACTGTATTTGGACACTTGTTCAACGACCAAGGCAATGCAAGTATCGTACATTTAACTAAACAAAACAGAGGTTTAGTGTAAGCTGTAGACAGCACTGATGGTTTACTGGTGGTTAACTGACTCTTTTCATAGCTTCATTTCCTTGTCCTCTCTAACTGCTTCTCACTGACCCTTCCCCCATGTATGAGTGATTTCATGTTTGTTTGTTTAGATTAGTGATGTGTTAGTCCTTTGTTAATAAAACTCTTGTGCACAAATTACATGAGTTTTGATTCTGATTCTGCATTGCAAATTAATGTCCCTTTACGATTCAGATTCGAGCTACATGCTCTAATGCAACGGCACTTTAAGAAAGTTATTTTCTGTGGCCAAGAAAATATCACTTCTTAGAGTTGATATAAAAATTATGCTAAATGTTCGCTGGGTGAACAGATTAGTTGATGGAAAATTAATTCTGCTACAGTTACTACTGGCAGCTGATATAAATAATTGTAATTAATCATAATTAATTGTAATTATTTATACAAATTTCCCTTTGAGCTAAAATCATGACAGTTGTGAATATTTAGATCTTTGTACATACAGACTTGGTTTGATTCACAGGCAGCATTTAAAAAAACTACTTTGATGAAAGTTGATGTATTTTACTTATTTACAACATCTGAAGGGGGCATGCCTGTTCAAAATGTTTTGTTCAGCATTAGCTTATGATGATTATGTTAAAATCTTATGAAATCAATTTTTACATTATTCACAGTCTGTCTGTAAATGTATGTATCCCAGGGGATACATTGCCCTTTTAGGAGTACGAATCATAATTAAAACTTGAAGGAGAAATCCACTTCCAGAACTAAAATTTACAGATAATGTACTCACCCCCTTGTCATCCAAGATGTTCATATCTTTCTTTCTTCAGCCGTAAAGAAATTGTTTTTTGAGGGAAACATTTCAGAACTTTTCTCGATATAGTGGACTTCTATGGTGCCCCAATTTTGAACTTCCAAAATGCAGTTTAAATGCGGCTTCAAATGATCCCAACCGAGGAAGAAAGGTCTTATCTAATGAAAGGATTGGTTATTTTCATTAAAAAATACAATTTAAATCCTTTTTTAAATTTTAAACGCTTGTCTTGTCTTGCTCTCCCTGAACTCTGTGTATTATGGTTGAAGACAGGGTGTGTTTTCTACTTCAACTTCAAAAATTATTTAAAAATCATCCTACATCATTGCAGAAGTACCGACCCAGTCTTTGCAAAGTGAACATGCAAAGAAGATTAAACACCCTTAAAAAAAAGGTTAAACAGCAATGAGAACATGAAATGGGAATTTTTCAACATACCTTTACTGTTTGAACCCGAAAAAAAACAGTTCAGACACAGCAAGACAAGACGAGAATTTGACATTAAAAAGTATATAAATTGTATTATTTTTATGAAAACTGCGTTTTTAAGGACCTTCTTTCAGCTGGGATCATTTGCATTTTATTGTTTAGCTGCATTTTTGCATTTTGGAAGTTTAAAGTCGGGGCACCATAGAAGTCCACTATAAGGAAAAAAATCCTGAAATGTTTTTTTTTGTTTTTTTTTTTTTTCAAAAAACATAATTTCTTTACGACTGAAGAAAGAAAGACATGAACATCTTGGATGACAAGGGGTGATTACATTATCTGTCAATTTTTGTTCTTGAAGTGGACTTCTAATTTAAACATCATGAAATATCAGGTGTTGAAATCTGTCTGAAGAATGTGTTACACAACAGTCCTCTTTTTTGACAGTTTCTAACATGTTTCACTGAGTAGGTTTTTCTGAATATGTATAGAAATGATGCAGAAATGGGAATTTTTCAACATACCTTTGCTGTCATGAACCGGAAAAAAAAAAGTTCAGACACAGCAAGACAAGACGAGAATTTGACATTAAAAAGTATATAAATTGTATTATTTTTATGAAAACAACTGAACGTTTCACTAGATAAGGACCTTCTTCCTCAGCTGGGATCATTTACAACCGTATTTTGGATTGTTTGAAGCTGCATTTATACTGCATTTTGGAAGTTTAAAGTCGGGGCACCGTAGAAGTCCACTATAAGGAAAAAAATCCTTAAATGTTTTTTTTTTTTTTTTTTTTTTTTCAAAAAACATACTTTCTTCACGACTGAAGAAAGAAAGACATGAACATCTTGGATCACAAGGGGTGATTTTATTATCTGTCAATTTTTGTACTGGAAGTGGACTTGTACTTGAAGTAGGAGTGGACTTCTACTTTAAACATGATGAAATATCAGGTGTTGAAATCTGTCTGAATAATGTGTTACACAACAGTCCTCTTTTTTGACAGTTTCTAACATGTTTCACTGAGTAGGTTTTTCTGAATATGTATAGAAAAGATGCAGAAATGGACAGAGACGTGTCAGGAGACTTACTGTACTGTACTCCAGTTTACATCTGTGTACGGAATACTTTCAATATCATTATGTTGTTAAGTCGCTTAAACACATTTAATTGCAAGCAAAAGTTTAACAAATCTAAATAAAATTAATTTGCATTCAAATACATTTGATTTGAATTACACTAGGCTACACTGCACTGTAAAAAATGATTGACTTTTAGTCATGAATGAGTCTAACCATAGTCTTTGGTCTAACTACACAATGAACTTGAACAGAAATGGAAAGCTTGAAATAACACACACAAAGAAGTAGTGTCACAATTGAGAAAGACAAAGACGTGGTTTTTAATCACAATGTTTATTTGACGTAAACTCAAGAACTTCCAACATAAACAAACAAAGGGTGATGAATATCCATAACCATAAGGTGGAAGCATATATATATATATAAGCTTCAAAGTCTTATCTCTCAAATAATCCTTTAAAGTTTGCTTCCAGAAATCCTTGCATTGATCCATCCAGGAAGGTAAGTAGAGACAGGTCGGTAATCCCAACTTTGAGACCATGAGACCAGCCGCTGACTGAATGGAGTGCATGTGCTTATATGTGTGCAGGTAAGTGTAACAGGTGAGTCCAATTAGAAGGCTGGTGACTGGGAACGAGTGACTGTGGCTGGTGAGACAGGTTACTCTGTGACATTACCCCCTCCCCCCTCAGGAGACACCCGAGACCGACGACGAGGACGACCCCGTGCCCTGGGAGCGGGACGGTCCGGATGAGCCTGGTGGAAGTCTGAGAGGAGAGTCGGATCCAGGATGTCATCTGTATCGACCCACGATCTCTTCTCGGGACCATACACCTCCCAGTCTACGAGGTATTGGAGTCTGCCGCCTCGCCGCCGAGAGTCAAGGATTTGGTGGGCTTTGAAGATGTTGTCGGAGATGATTTCGGGCTGAGGTGGAGGAGGGGGCGTCTTGTGCTCTGTGGATGGAGGGAGAACAGGATTAACATAAGGCTTTAAGAGAGAGACGTGGAAGGTTGGTGAGATACAGTAATTGTCAGGTAAGTGCAACTGGTAAGTGACTTCATTGATATGACGTGCTATGGGGAAAGGACCTACAGTGCCCTCCACTAATATTGGCACCCTTGGTAAATACGAGCAAAGGTGGCTGTAAGAATAAATCTGCATTTTTTTATCCTTTTAATCTTTCATTCAAAAAATTCACAATATTCTAACCTATTATTTAAGTAAAACCATGGAAAGCAGGGGGAAAATCTCTTTATGAAATAAATGTTTTTTCTGTATGTAACCCTGTATAATTTAGAATATTGATTTATTAATAATAAAATTACTACATTTAAAAAAAAAAAAAAATTTAATTCATGATTAAAAGCAGAATTCATCATATGATGTGAGAAAAATCATAAAATCTAAAAAGATTATATGTCAGTAAGTTGATTAACATATCAGTGATCAACCAATCCTGTCGTGTTTAACTTGAAGTCCCGCCCCATCACGTTAGGCACTAATGGGGAGAGCCATTTTAGTTTTTCTCGGGGAAATCAAAGAGGTGAGCAGCAAGCGAAGTTCAGAGCAAGAAAGAAAGAGAGTTGTAGAAGATTAAATGCAGGGATATCTGTTTTATTTTTGGATTTTGGTAAGTGCACATTTTGCAATGTGTAGGAAATGTTTTATGTAATTAGATGTGTATTGATGTAACTGTGAGAGAGAAGATGCAAACTTACTTTTTTTTTAACAATGTGATTTTAATGATTTTTGTTGCATTACAAGTTGAAATATGTCTCTTAGTCGATCAGTTACATGTATATGAGTTTGTGATGTTCACGTTGAGTAATAATGATGACCGAGTGTTGAATTACAGTGGAAATGTCGCTGTTTACAAGCTAACATGCTAATAGTTCTGTTACCGAACTAGACACGGAGAGTCTTGATATGTTTGTGAGCTTATTATTGCCTGTATACGTGCAGGTCAGGTTTTTTTTCTGTGCTGGAATTGTCCCTTCCAGTTAGAAGATGATGCAAGATGGCGAGCCAACCCACACGAGACGAATGCTGGTTGAGGTGAAACAGTTAAACTAACCCAGGAACGGGGTAGGAATATTCCGATCATCTTTTCTTGAGAGACTGCTCAAAGTAATATTTTTTTTTTTTGTGGAAACGGAACCGCTTTTCCTTCAGTTTTTGTGCCGCACGGAGTTTTTTAGAAACTGTGAAATCAAATCTTTTCTCGGTGAATCGAATCCAACTCAAATGTTATTTGAACAAAATCCATTGAATCATTATTCTGAATTGTCCTTTTGGATACCAAACGGTTGTTCTTGTTTTGTTTTTAATTTTATTTTAGTTGAAGTTGTCAAATCGGTACTTGAACATTTAATGTTGTAAGGTTGCATTCTAAGTAAATGTCCTAGTATTGGGTGCACCCAGATTAGTCAGTGAATATCTTTAATTCTCTGTTATTGTGATTTAACATTCAATCTGACACTGTAATACTGTGAACACTTGATTTATTTTGTTTTATTGTCCCAAAGGGAATCCATTTATTTTCAATACAAAATTATTTCCTTTAGAAAAGCAAAAGTTGTTTCATTTACATCTCCATAGTCGAACCTACTGGTCTGAAGTTAATATTAGCAGCAAGTGCATATTATTTGACACATGTGCTACATAAATTGTGGCGAGCCAGCCAGGAGATGTAATTAATAGCTTTCTTTACGTTATATTTGAAGGAATTTAAAAGAAAAATAGCAGTTAACAGAAGAGACATTCAGTTTATTTTACAAGATTTACAATTTACAAGACAATTGACATTACAGACATGGAAGTAGTACAAAAGGAAAGTGTCAAAATTGTTACTGCCCTTCTAGTAAACAGACCAGTAAGCACTCTCGAAGACGAAGGGGTTCTTGATCTTCTAAAACGTCATGGTTCCATCGCAAGAGTCATTCCCGTTGACAATCCAGAGTCCAAATATCATGACCATACCATCGTAGAGTGTAACTCTGGATCGGCCATTGAATCAATAAGTCCTTATCTACCTCTTAGCTACACAAGCAAAGAAAACCCAAGCTTGACTTACCAGATAAGAACCCTGAGCAGTGTCTATTCTTGGGAAGAGAGTTCTGATGCTACCACTTCTTACTTATCTACCCTGAAAAACATTGCTAAGCTGAGTGGAAAATCCTTTAATGCTTTATTGTGAGAAGAACTCTCCCAGATCTCAAGTTCCTTAATTCCCGAAGAGGTGGATGAAGATGAAGCTGCAGTTAATGAGCACAACTCCAGTAAAGAGCAGAATGTTTCTAAGATGAATGCCCAGAGCCCAAATTCTGTTCTCAAAGAGCCAGCACTTGATCATGATGACTTGCCAAGGTCTGACAGATGGTTGTCAGGTACCATGAGTCATGTCCAATTCAATCCAGCAGAGGTGCAGAAAGTTATTGTGGAGCATATAGTTAAAAGTGAAGTCGCTTCGGCAATTCCATCCACTGCTGTAGTGAGGCTCCGTCCTTTCTCAGGGAGAATTAACCAGCCCAGTAATGAATCTGACTATGACACTTGGTGTTGTAATGTTGAATTACTTATTGATGACCCTTCTGTGTCTGACTTACAAAGAGTGAGGAGAATCATGGAGAGTCTTTTACCTCCTGCTACGGATATTGTCAAGTCATTAGGGCCTCGTGCTTCTCCCAGAGCTTACCTCAACATGCTTGATTCAGCTTATGGTGCAATTGAAGATGGTGATGAGTTGTTTTCAAAATTTATGAACACCTTTCAGAATGATGGAGAAAAAGCATCCAGCTATCTGCAGAGACTTCAAGTCGCTCTGAGCAAGGCAGTCAGGGGAGGTGGAATTAAATCATCAGAAACTAACCATCATCTTCTACGACAGTTTTGCAGAGGCTGTTGGGATGGTGCCCTTATTTCTGAACTCCATCTTGATACTCATAGAGATGACCCTATTGAATTCCAAGACTTATTGCATTCCATCAGAACCAGAGAAGACAAGAGTGCACAGAAATTGCTGCGAATGAGAAGCCACATTGGTGTTTATAAGCAGAAACCGCATCCATCCCCTAGATCTGCTCATGCTTACAGCCAAGACACTGCCATTTCAAGTAAATCCCCTCCTGAGTCCAGGTTGTTGTCTGAGACAGCAGAGTTAAAGAAGCAAATCGCTGAGCTGAAAGAGCAGTTAACTTCATTGACCATCTCAAAGCCAAGAAAGACTGTCAAACCTAAGCAAAAGACTGTACCACCTTCCACCACTTTAGAGCTTGTTGCTAAGCAACCAGTGAAGTCAACTGGTGGTCCTGTTGTAAAAGGCAGACCACGTCCTGGTTACTGTTTTAAGTGTGGAGAAGATGGCCACATCTCTGTTGTCTGTGAAAATCCTCCAAATTCTAAGCTAGTTGAAAAGAAATGAGACAAGCTGCGATTGAAATAGCAAGAGTGGGACAGAGAGAACAGTCATGTGGGTGCAGCTTCTTTAAACGTGTAAGAGTTCCAGTTGCGGGACAAACTGGAGCTAGTCAACCTGAAAAGCCGTCCCAAAGAAAAATATTCAAAAGTGCACCGTAAATTTGTTGCACACCCTCGATCAAGTATACAACGATTAGTAGGATCCAAGTGTACTGCACAAGTTAAGATCTCAGGAACCGAATGTCATTGCTTGCTTGACACAGGGTCACAAGTGACCACCGTTCCTTGGTCCTTTTTTCAAACTTGTTTGACTAATCAACCTATTAAGCCTTTGAATCATCTGCTTGAGGTCAGTGGTGCCAATGGTCAACCAGTTCCGTACAAAGGATACATTGAGATACCTATCACCTTTCCAGAAGACATGGTAGGATCTGAAGTTGAAATTTCCACACTCGCGTTAATCGTTCCTGATTTTAACCCTGTGAAACCATCTCAAGTTTTAATCGGGACTAACACCCTTGATTCCTTGTATGCCGAATGTTCTGGCTTGGATCACCTTGAAGTCTGTTCTCCACGATATGGATACAATGCCGTACTAAAAACTCTTGAACTATGGCACAATCTGACTACCAATGGATGTCTTTGGATAGTGAGGCTACAAAGTAAAGAACCTGTGATTGTTCCAGCAAAACAGACAGTTGCTCTCTGTGGGAAAGCAAGTATAAGTTGTTTACCTGTCAAAGACTTTGTTCTCCTAGAGCCTCCCATAACGTCATCACTTCCTGGGGGTATTCTTTTCCCAAATAGTGTAGTCCAAGTGGCATCTGTTCCTCAGCAAAAGTGGACTGTCCAGATACGGAATGAATCTAATCGCGATGTAGTCTTGCAGCCCAATGTTGTCGTTGCTGAGGTGCATGCAATTGAAAATGTCCTTCCTCAAGAGATGGATTCTGTGCCTAGTAGTCACTGTAGCACCAAGTCACTAATTGCTTTTGAGTTTGGGGACTCCCCATTGTCCCAAGAATAGAGAGAGAGAATCAGTAAGAAACTTAATGACATGTCTGATGTGTTCGCTCAACACGATCTTGACTTCGATCGAACTTCAAACATCACATTAAGCTTTCTGATGAAACACCATTTAAACAAAAAGCATGTCCTATTCACCCCCATGATCTTGCAGCTGTTCGACGGCACTTACAAGAATTAAAACATACTGGAGTAATCCGAGAGTCTGAGTCTCCCTTTGCATCCCCGATTGTTGTCGTACGCAAGAAAAATGGTGATGTAAGACTGTGTGGATTACAGAAAGTTGAATTCACAAACTGTGAAAGATTCCTACGCTTTGCCCAACCTGGAAGAGTCATTTTCTGCTTTATCAGGTTCACAATGGTTCTCAGTTCTGGACTTAAAATCTGGTTATTACCAGATAGAAATGGAAGAATCTGACAAGTACAAGACCGCTTTCTCATGCCCGTTCGGGTTTTGGGAGTTTAATAGGATGCCCCAAGGTATCACAAATGCACCAAGTACTTTTCAACGATTAATGGAGAAGTGCATGGAAGATCTGCATCTTACCGAAGTCTTGGTGTTTCTCAATGATTTGATTGTTTTCTCCCGAACTCCCGAGGAGCATGAGGAGCAACTTTTAAAAGTACTGACGAGGCTGAGAGAATATGGGTTAAAACTGTCCCCAGAAAAGTGCAAATTCTTCCAAACTTCTGTCCGGTATTTAGGCCATATTATATCAGAAACAGGTGTCCAGACTGATCCTGAAAAGATAAGTGCCCTTAAGACCTGGCCAAAACCCAAAAACCTGAGAGAGTTAAGGTCATTTTTAGGATTTGCGGGATATTATAGACGATTTATCCGCAATTATTCTAAGATAGTGAAACCCCTAAATGACCTAACTGCTGGATATGCCCCACTGAATCGTAAACCAAAAAAGGGAGAGGTAAAAGGGAAGTACTTCAACCCAAGGGAGTCATTCGGTAGTCGATGGATAGAAGACTGTGATGAAGCATTTGATACCATCATTTTCAAACTCACCAGTGCTCCTGTGCTTGGTTTTGCCAACCCGACTTTACCTTACATCCTTCACACGGATGCAAGCACCACAGGCGTTGGCGCTGCATTATATCAGGAACAGGATGGGGAGAGTAAAGTCATAGCCTTTGCCAGCAGGGGTCTTTCAAGAAGTGAATCCCGATATCCGGCCCATAAGTTAGAGTTTCTCACTTTAACCCTCTGGGGTCTGAGGTGATTTTGGGGCCCTTTAGATGTTTAGACATGCCCTGACATTTGTGCTTATTTCAACTACTTATAACATACTACTGGCCAACATATAATTTTTTTGTATTCAGCACAAACAGTGCTACAATAATATGTGAGCAAGATGGATGTACATGTTTGCATTTTTTAGAAAAAAAATATTATGCATGGTTAGTAAGTTTTGGGAAAATAAATGTAGCTGAAATAAGGCCATAAAACTCATACTGAATAGTCCTGAGGAAGGCTTTTGAGTAATCACTCTTGTAGACTAGAATAGTTTCTTCAAAATGATGTGAAAATGATCGTGCTTACTCTTTCACAAAAAACAATATATTGATGTAAATTTTCTAAGACATGTTTTGTGATAGAAAGCCGTATGCGAGGGAGGGATAACGGCAATGAATATTTAGTGATTCACACCTGAGAGACAAAAGGCTGTCCCCTAATGGCCCATCAGTGTGACTGTCACTATGAGGCAGGTAACAAAGAATGAGAGGAAAGTAAGAAAATGGGGGGGGTTTTGGTCGTTTGTATTTTATTTACAACACAATATAATCAAAACATACATCATGATGGTCAAAGATTATTATTGTACTCACTGACCGAACCACAGAGATGTGAACAGACCTTGTGTCATTCCTGTTCAGCAAGTCAAACTAGTAAACCATACCTGATATTTAAGTGTTTGCTGCTTCTTTCCATGGATTCAAGATAAAAAAAAAAAAACACAATCACAGAGCTTATGTTACTGAAAATCAGTGAAGAATAACATCTGATGTTGGTACAGCACTCTCAGAAGTTTGAAGAGACTCCAGTAAAAATCAGCAAGATTCATCTGTGGTGCAGGTATCAGATCACTAAAAAAAGAAAAACAAAAAACACCTCTGAGCATGTAAATATCAGAAGAATCTGTATATAACGATCTTGTAGTCACAGATTCACGCCAACTTTGTATTATGTAAAAAGGACATTTTATATCTGAGAAACAAATTATGGTTTGGCACCTTCTAAAACTATTTGGGAACAAATTATTAATAATAAACATGATCTAGACATACTTCGACTCGTAGCATTCATCATGTTACAGTGTACACTCATATTACTTTTCTATCGTATTTTGTTTTATATTATATAGAACATGAAAACTTCATCGCATCGTAAGAAATTTAGATACAATGAGCTACCTATCATTGTTGAAATGTTTCACTCAATTTCAAACATTTTAGCCAGGAATTATAGTTTAGGAAAACCCAAGCTAGTAAATGTGTTCAAACTTATGTCAAAATAAAAAGTTAACTAATGCAAAAACGAAGCATTACTTACTCATCAGACTGATCTCTTCCTCTGGATCAGCTGCGCGTCGCGTTGTTCTTCATCTGAGGTGAATTCTGTGTTTTTCCTCTCAGCGCGTCTTCTCTTTTTCTGAAGGTAAATTCTGCTGTTTCTCTCAGCGCATCTTCTTCCAGAAACGAACAGTAGCCGAGATAAACTTGATGAATTGTCAAGCTTTGTTTACGATGATGTGGGCACTAACATGTGGCGCCGCGCATGTGGCTATTAATCATATCAAAAGCAAAAGCAGCTCGTGGGCGTGATCGCGTTAAAAATAATTAGCTGTGAGGGAAAAACTAGGCATCACGTTGGTTTCACGCGGATTACTTTAGCACAGAATATTTGTTTTTGATAAGACTTGGTTTATTTAAAAGTAGAGATATCAAGCTTCTATAGATATATCTCTCCTGTCGGTGTGTCGAGTATTCACTGCGTTTAGGTTCATTTTATTGACGCATTTCTAAAAGCCGTTCGCGGAGACAGTGAAGACTGAGAAAGCACCCTGTTTATTTTCTTTAATTTAAAGCAGCACATAGTTCAGTTTTTATTGTGAGTGTGCTCAAAAAAAGTATACACTTAATGGTTTCTAATGATGTATAACACTTATTTGTGTGACCAAAATTGACGGAGTATTTTTAGTGTCTTTTGCACTGATCTTAAAAAACGTGAGCTGATCACGCCGGCGTGATCGTCGACCCCAGGGGGTTAAAGTGGGCAGTTATAGAAAAATTCTCTGACTACTTGTACAGCAACCACTTCACTGTCATAACTGACAGTAATCCTCTCACATACATCCTGTCTTCTGCGAGGCTCGATGCCATAAGTTATCGTTGGCTCTCAGCATTGGCGACTTTCGCTTTCAGCCTGATCTATAGATCTGGGAAACAAAATCAAGACGCTGATGGGTTATCAAGACGTCCACATGGTGAGCTTGTAAATGACATGGTATCACAAAAGGAGCAAGAATGCATTCAGCAGATCAAGCACCTGGGTGAAGGTAAAGGTGTCATTATAGACTGTGTTGCTGTCCAAGTTGTGTGTGACAAACATCTAGTACAGCAGGAAGATGGAACTCCTGTTGCTCTAGTGGAGTCCTTGACAATGGAACATGAGGCTATTCCTGGATGTTTTGCTCAAGAAATGATTGGAGATACATCAGCAGTACTTCATTTAACGGGAGTAAATCTGCAGCGAGAACAAAGAGAAGACATTACTCTGAACCAAGTCATCAGTCACATGGAACAAGGTCAACCACAGTGTCATGCAGTGAGATATGAATGTCCAGACATTCCCTTGTTGCTGAGAGAGTGGAGTCGTCTGGAACTTAAGGAGGGAGTTCTATACAGACGGCGGCAATGGAACGATCAAACAAATTATCAGTTGGTGTTACCTGTGAAGTTTCGTGCTATGGTGTTAGAGAGTTTGCACTATCAGATGGGCCATATGGGAGTGGGCCGTACTCTCGACCTTGTCCGTTCTCGCTTTTATTGGCCAAAGATGAGTGCTGACATCGAGAGGAAGGTCAAGACATGCGAACGGTGTGTTAAACGGAAAGCCATGCCTGAGAAGTCTGCCCCACTGGTCAATATCCAGGTGACACGACCCCTTGAGTTGCTCTGTATAGATTTCCTTTCCATTGAACCCGATCGAAGTAATATTCAGAATGTACTCGTCATGACAGATCATTATACAAAGTACGCAGTTGCTCTACCCACCAGCAACCAGAAAGCAAAGACGGTAGCTATGTGCCTCTGGGATGGATTCATTGTCCATTATGGTTTCCCAGAGAGGATATTAAGTGATCAAGGAGCTGACTTTGAATCTAAACTTATCAAAGAATTTTGCGAGATGGCAAAAATTCACAAAGTGCGGACAACTCCTTATCATCCTCACAGCAATCCCGTAGAGTGCTTCAATAGAACCCTTTTAAACATGTTGGGTACCTTGAAGGAGCAGGACAAGTCCAATTGGCATGATTTCGTGAAACCATTAGTGCATGCCTATAATTGCACAAGAAACGAGGTAACTGGATTCACGCCGTATGAACTCATGTTTGGAAGGCAGCCCAGACTGCCGGTGGATTTAGCTTTTGGGCTACCTGTAGTAAAACCTATCCACGAGTCACATTCTAAATATGTCCAAAATCTTAGAGCTCAACTTCAAGAGAGTTACAGAATTGCCACTCAAAATTCTTCAAAGTCTGCAATGAGGAATAAGGACAGATTTGACAAATGAGTGAAGGAGTCAACTCTTGAAGTTGGAGACAAAGTCCTAGTGAGGAACGTCAGGATCAGGGGAAAACATAAACTCGCAGACAAGTGGGAACCTCCCATCCATATAGTAGTCGAAAGAGTAGGAGACCTACCAGTGTATAAGGTCCGTTCCCAGGATGGGAGTGCTTCTGTGCGAGTGTTGCACAGGGATTTACTATTACCCTGTGGGTTCCTTACTACCACCAAGGAAATTGTACTTGATCCTGATCCAGGAAACATCCCCAAGCCTAAAACACGGAGTCAAAGAAAGAGAGAACTGTGTGATGAGGAACAGTCAGATTCAGAGGATGAAATCTGCATATTCAGTAGGATTCCTGCTGGAGAAACGAGAATAACCTATGCATATGACATCAAGTCAAAAGGGGCCGATAGAAGGGAAAAGGACTTGCCTCAGAGATCTGACTCATCTCAGAACCTTGACTTACCTCAAGAAACAGAATTACCTCAGACTGTGAACAATCCAGAAAACACACATGCACTAGGTGAAAGCCTTGAAAAGGAAACAGAAGGGAATGAATCTACAGATTCTGAAATCCAAGAAACTATGCCAACAGGAAACGAAACTGAAGGAGGATACTTGCCATCACTAGATCCAACTGGTGGTGAGGATGAGATAAATATGTCCGTAGACATTCAGAATCTGAAAGAAAGAACAGAACAAGAGGTTAATGCAAATGCAAAAACAAGTGCAAATATTAACCAAAGACGATCAAATAGAATTCCGAAACCTCCAATGAAATTCCATTATCCACAGTTGGGTAATCCTCTTACATCAGTAGTCCAAAACTTGTTTCAGTCCTTGAGTGAGGCAGTGATTAATTCGATGAGTCTTGCTGACTTACCAAAAAGCTAATTTGCCAAGAGTTAACTACAGAGTTAAGTAACGGACAAGACGCAAAGAGACTTGCTTACCTTTAAGAGGGGAGGATGTAACCCTGTATAATTTAGAATATTGATTTATTAATAATAAAATCACTACATTTAAAAAAAAAAGAAAAAAAAGAAATTTAATTCATGATTAAAAGCAGAATTCATCATATGATGTGAGAAAATCATAAAATCTAAAAAGATTATATGTCAGTAAGTTGATTGATATATCAGTGATCAACCAATCCTGTTGTGTTTAACTTGAAGTCCCGCCCCACCACGTTAGGCACTAATGGGGAGAGCCATTTTAGTTTTTCTCGGGGAAATCAAAGAGGTGAGCAGCAAGCGAAGTTCAGAGCAAGAAAGAAAGAGAGTCGTAGAAGATTAAATGCAGGGATATCTGTTTTATTTTTGGATTTTGGTAAGTGCACATTTTGCAATGTGTAGGAAATGTTTTATGTAATTAGATGTGTATTGATGTAACTGTGAGAGAGAAGATGCAAACTTACTTTTTTTTGTAACAATGTGATTTTAATGATTTTTGTTGCATTACAAGTTGAAATATGTCTCTTAGTCGATCAGTTACATGTATATGAGTTTGAGATGTTCACGTTGAGTAATAATGATGACCGAGTGTTGAATTACAGTGGAAATGTCGCTGTTTACAAGCTAACATGCTAATAGTTCTGTTACCGAACTAGACACGGAGAGTCTTGATATGTTTGTGAACTTATTATTGCCTGTATACATGCAGGTCAGGTTTTTTTTCCGTGCTGGAATTGTCCCTTCCAGTTAGAAGATGATGCAAGATGGCGAGCCAACCCACACGAGACGAATGCTGGTTGAGGTGAAACAGTTAAACTAACCCAGGAACGGGGTAGGAATATTCCGATCATCTTTTCTTGAGAAACTGCTCAAAGTAATATTTTTTTTTTTGTGGAGACGGAACCGCTTTTCCTTCGGTTCTTGTGCCGCACAGAGTTTTTTAGAAACTGTGAAATCGAATCTTTTCTCTGTGAATCGAATCCGACTCAAACGAACTGAACTGACTGTGAATCTTTATATTTTTTTCCCGAATTGGAGTAGACGAACTGAACTTTTCTGAACTGAGTTCGTTGAACTGAATCTAAGGAGTCAAATTCAACAAAATGAATCTTTTGTTTTGATTTTGGGTTCTAAATCAAACAAGAAAACAAACTTTTCTGAGATTAACTTTTCACAGTGAATTTACAGAACTGAATGCTTTGAACGGAGTTATTGAACAAAATCCATTGAATCATTATTCTGAATTGTCCTTTTGGATACCAAAGGGTTGTTCTTGTTTTGTTTTTATTTTTATTTTACTTGAAGTTGTCAAATCGGTACTTGAACATTTAATGTTGAAAGGCTGCATTCTAACTAAATGTCCTAGTATTGGGTGCACCCAGATTAGTCAGTGAATATCTTTAATTCTCTGTTATTGTGATTTAACATTCAATCTGACACTGTAATACTGTGAACACTTGATTTATTTTAAATACAAAATTATTTCCTTTAGAAAAGCAAAAGTTGTTTCACTTACATCTCCATAGTCGAACCTACTGGTCTGAAGTTAATATTAGCAGCAAGTGCATATTATTTGACACATGTGCTACATGTAGTTCATGTTGACCACAATTATTGGCACCCAATTATTGCAATGTCCTTTATTCAAGATAACAGCTCTGTGTTTTCTTCTTTAATGCCTGAAGAATTTGGAGAACACCTGACAAGAGATCAGAGACCATTCCTTCATACAGAAACTCTTCAGATCCTTTAGTTTCCCAGCTCCATGCTGGTGCTTTTTCTCTTCAGTTCACCTCACACATTTTCTATAGGGTTCAGGTCAGGCAACTGGGATGGCCATGGCAGAAGCTTCATTTTATGCTCAGTGACACATTTTTGTGTTGATTTTGATGTTTGATTTGGATCACTGTCCTGATGGAAGATCCAACCACAGCTCATTATAGAACTTCTAACAGATGCAGGCAGGTTTACATTTTTTATCTGTTGGTATTTGCTGGAATCCATGATGCCATGTATCTGAACAAGATGTCCAGGACCTCTGGCAGGAAAATAAGCCCACAACATTAAAGATCCAACAGTATATTTAACCTGGGTTTAAATATAAGATACAATCATGGCTTAAATCTATTCAATCATGTACTCATCAATCATAAACTTCAAAAAAATTTTATTGTCATATCTTAACATTGCATTGTTGCGTTTATTAATATAGAATTTTATTTGTCTTGTTGTTGTGTTTTAATGTGTTTTCTAAGAGTGTGAAACTTTGTTGTTGTTTGAAAGGCTATTTGTGTGATGATGCTCTTATGGCATATTTATATGTGTTTGTTGGATTAACTGTATGTTACTTTTTCCTGCCCAGGGACTACAGATTAAATTTAGCTTGTAGCTAATTCTGGTAAGGCTGAGGGCCATGCACTGTCCCTGTTAAACAAACAAACAAATAAATAAATAAATAAATAAATAAACCGTGGGCATGGGGTACTTTTTGTACCAAACCTATCTTGAGTGATACACCCAATTGCTATTTAATAGAAAAAGTGAAGTTAATGTTGGATCGAGGAGGGGTTGTTGGTGCCATCTTTCTAGATTTACAAAAACCTTTCAATACCATTAATCATAGAATTCTGTTATCTAAATTTAATGCATTTAATGGTAACACTTTAGAATACAGTTCCATCATTAGTGAATAACTACACAGGAACAAATGACTAATGAACTATTAACATTCTAGTAACTACTATTGACTAACAAGAAATTCTGATTAAGGAATCAATTAGTGCCTAGTTGAAAGTGGTAGTTCACTGTTAGCTTATCAGTAACTACTATTTTTTCATATCTCCCAAAGAACTACTATATATAGATTCATAATAAATGTGAATGATGCAAAATGTAAAATTAATTCTGAAGTAAAGATCATGTTAACCCAATAGTAATGACTATTAGACATTTTTTTTGGATCGTTTTTTTTTGGAAGTGAAGATCATGATAACTCTCTCTGACTGAAATCCTTGTAAGCTGTTGAGGTACAGTGTTGGGCAGTAACGCATTACTTTATAACACGTTACTGTAATTTGATTCTTTTTTTAGTAACGGAGTAATTTAACACGTTATAATTTCCAAATGAGTAATTATAGTTACAAGCACGCGTTACCGCTGTGTTACGTCATTGCCGACAGAATGTGATTTATCACGTAGATTATAAAAAAGGTGTTGGCTAGCACACGTGACGTCCTTTACCTGAGAACTACTTTGACTGGAAAGCACCTGTGAGGCGGATACTACCAATGAAAACATAGTCAGCATGGAGAGAGGAAAGCACGCATTCTGTAGCTGGAAATAGAATCATTATTTTTAGTTTATTTCTGTCAAAGGCAAGAACATTATTGTGTGTTGTCAGTTAGAGGGGAAGAAATCCTTTTCAACCGTAAAAAACTCCACATCCAATTTAAAACCTCTGAAATAGCAGGACAGCACATTAAAACTTACTGAGAACATACCGGGTGCATGCTGCGTAATACTGATATTAACTATATTGCTCCGCTTTATCGCCTGGGCAGAACTATTGTTCCAGCCACCAAAGATAGATTCACAAATAACCTGCCTGATTTATCTCAACTGCTCTGTTTACCCACAAATACACAAGAACTAGACAAAATGACCAGCAACAAGGGCACGATCTTCTCTAATGCATTAGAAGCTGTTGCCCCCAGCAAATTGAAAAAGGTTAGAGAAAAATTTTCTGCGTAATACCCATTCTCTTAAAAAAGAAACGCGTAATCTTGAGCGCGAAAGTTTTTTGAAATTGCGTGGAAAAACAGTATGTCCAGATACAGACAGGATCTAAAAGCTGCCAGGGCTGAGCATATCTGCAAACTCATAGAAAATAACCAGAACAATCCAAGGTTTTTATTCAGCACAGTGGCTAGATTAACAAATAATCAGACATCACCCAATCTAAATATTCCCCTACAGTTTAATAGTAATGACTATATTCATTTATTCACTGATAAAATAGATATCAGAAATACAATAACAAATGTAGATTCTACAGAGTCTAATATGTCAGCTATCTTTCGCCACATCAAAAGAAAAACTACAGTGCTTTACAACTATAGGACAGGAAGAGCCAAATAAACGTATCGCTGCATCTCAACCAACAACAATATTAGATCCTGTACCCACTAAATTAATGAAAGAGTTCTTACCAGTAGCAGAAGAACCGCTTCTCAATATTATTAACTCATCGTTATCTTTAGGTCACGACCCAAAACCATTCAAGCTGATGGTTATTAAGCCTCTAATTAAGAAACCACAACTAGACCCTAGTGAACTGGCAAATTATAGACACATTTCTAATCTTCTGTTTATGTCTAAAATTTTAGAAAATGTTGTGTCTGCTCAGTTGTGCTCCTTCTTGCAAAAAAATTATCTCTATGAAAAATTTCAGTCAGGTTTTAGGCCCCATCAGCTTGGGTTGAACAAATCATTTTTACTTGGTTGAACAGCAGCTACGCTAATGTCCCTATTTGTTCCTCTGTTGACATCCCGTGGTAACTAGGAATTACACAAGCTTCAGTCTGGATCCAGAACACCTAAGAACAGATGATGCTTACCCCTCAGAGGACCTCAGATGATGCCAACTTGGAAAAAACATACAGCACTACCGGATTTTGCTGTAAGTTGATTGCAACATATAATATATTACTGTTAATAGTGTTCATTTTCTGTTTGATTATGTCATTAACTGATTTTTACCATTCGTCTCTGCCATATGTATGTCAACTTGACATAGTCACCACTAGTAAGTATAAAATACCTCCACTAAATATATTGTAGAAACTTGAATTTTCTGTAGAGCTGCTTTGCAACAATTTGTATTGTGAAAAGCACTATACAAATAAAGTTGAATTGAATTTTGTGTAGCATCTGGACCAATCAGACATACATTAATTGTTACATTTTACAAATAGTCTTTAAATCCAACAAGCCAGTGATATGCTGGAGCTCTGGAGACAACCCCCCAAAGCAACTAACACCCCAAAAGGGCTCAGTTGCCAGGACGACTATCTGATAAGAGGTTTTATTGCCCAGAGGAATGCACATCTGCCCATGCTACATTTGCCCATAGGAAAGGCACAATGCCTACAGAAATAGACTCTTTCCTATTCATTCACAGACAAACCTTTCTTTGACCTTCCTATCACACATAGCCCAGGTTGTTGTATACAGTATTACTGCATTGTATTTTAATCTTGTCTGTATTTATCTTTCTACTGTTTTATGCATGCGTTATGATAGATGACTAGTAGTATAACCCACCTATGCCATGTTTGGTCTCTTTGACTTCGTATTTTGATGATCTAAAGGATGGTGTAAATTAGATGTTGATACCTATGCAACATATTAGTGTTTTAAGAAACCTTATTAGTTTTTGCATCAACACCCAATGGAATTACATATGCAAAATACCATGCTCACAGACAAAGAGTCGTAAACTTTCCCTCCAAAGGTGAAAGTTACCATTGGTTCATGGACCTCCTGGAGGCGCCGCCACCAGAGAGCTTAAAAGCATCAAACGATTGATCACCTCCCTCTCTCTCTTCACTGGTCTGCAACATCTTCTGATTGCTGCACGTGTGGAGGAACCCACGGGGAGACTGGGCCGGCACAGGGCGTGCCCAGCGGGCCCGAAAGACCCCAACATTCAGAGCTGTGGCTGTCAACCACAAAGAGCCAGACATTTCCACTCAACCCTGGAATTCATCTTCATGACTCGCCTCAGTCAGTCAGTGGTTCTTTTAGAACCTAAGAAGATGAGCTAGAACTTTTCAGGACTTCCCTAAGCACGCGCCAGGCTTTGCGGCCTTGTCTTTCCATTCCCCAAAGATCACAGGACTTCAGCTGGGTCCCTCTCAGCTCTTGGTTCTTCTTCACTTTTCACATGGGAAGAAACTCCCAGTCACCATCGAGTCAGAACATCTTTGGAGTTCATCACTCTTCAGACCCGGAAGAACGTGATTGCAATTCCAAAACCACCACTGCTCCCAACCATCAAGACTTTTACCTAAGACTGCATTTGGACACTTGTTCAACAACCAAGGCAATGCAAGTATCATACATTTAAGTAAACAAACAGGTTTAGTATAAGCTGTAGACAGCACTGATGGTTTCACTCAGGTGGCTAACTGACTCTTTTCATAGCTTCATTTCCTTGTCTCTAACTGCTTCTCACTGACCATTCCCCCCATGTATGAGGGATTTCATGTTTGTTTGTTTAGATTAGTTATGTGTTAATAAAACACATTCATTAACCTTCGTTAATAAACTATTGTGCACAAATTACATGAGTTTTGATTCTGATTCTGCCTTGCAAATTAATGTTCCTTTACGATTCCGATTCGAGCTACATGCTCTAATGCAGTAGTACTTTAAGAAAGTTATTTTCTGTGGCCAAGAAAATATCATTTCTTAGAGTTGGTATAAAAATTATGCTGAATGTTCGCTGGGCGAACAAATTCTGCTACAGTTACTACTAGCAGTTGATATAAATAATTGTAATTAATCATAATTAATTGTAATTATTTATTCACATTTCCCTTTGAGCTAAAATCGCAACATTTGCTTACACTTTGAAAATGTCTACTGCGTCTCTGCTCATGAATAACTGTGGGGAAGATGTAGCAGCCAGGAGCCGTGTCTGAAGCCTTAGACTGTACAGTGCAGCAGGAGACTGAGTGGCAGTGACAGGCCGCTAAAACAACAATAGAAGGGCATAATATGTGGTGACTGCACCACAGTTATTGGCTCAGCAGTGATGAGATCAGTTTTGCTTCTCACCTACTTCCAAACCAATACACAGAAATTAATGGATGTCAGTTAACACTTTTGTTTTTAAAGTGTTATGGTTACCCCTCACCGGCCATCCAATCAAATTTTACACACTGGGAGAAACCATTGGGTGACAGCAAGCAATCTCTTTGGTGGTTGTAATTAGGTTTACATTTATGAGAGCCTCTCAACAGTGTTGGACGCCACTGCCAAACAGGCCTAATGGATGTTAAGGCTAAAGGAAGACCAGTTTATGGTAATGTTTC